>NC_054382.1:97688214-97898214 GCF_017654675.1 Xenopus laevis | reverse complement strand
GCACATTCAGGCATACAGTGCAACTACCTGCCCCTTTGGATGCTCAGATAGGAATCTCCTGCTGGTTCTGTATTCCTTTCACACTCTCTGTCTCTCCAGGCACAGTACGTGGCTTCCCTGTGCCAGCTCGATCCAAATGAATACTTTTGGTGCAGCCTCTCAGCTCTCTGGTCCCACCAGCAGCTCTCTGGCCTCTTTCTTTGTCCACCATGCGGCTCTCTATGCCAGGCTCTCTTTTTTTCTCCGAAAAAATTGTGTTTTGCCCTTCAAAAGGTTATTAGTAAATAACCCCCTCCATTTATGGACTTATTTGTTTGGAGTTCTTTGTATGTGTGGATTACTTGGGTAAATTTCATGTCAATAGCTCCATTAGAAATATATTTACTGAGAAAAACATTGACGTGTTCAATACTTATTTTCCCCACTGTAGATACAGGTATGGGATCCATTATCCAGAAACTCCATAGGAGGAGGGTGATCTTTTTGTTTGGGTAGGCTAAGTCTAATGTTACGTCAACAATTTCTTCACCAATGATTTTCCACTGATGGAGAAACAGCTGATTCAGCCCCATATTATAAGCAAACGTTGTAATTCACCTGTCTGAGCAACCAGGGTGGATTTTTGTCTAAAATTGCACTACAATCTGAAATCTGTCCCATATATGGTCTGACTTAAGAGCTACTAACTGTTGGGCCCATAGGCTGCATGGTTAAGTGTTTTTTCACTTGGCAAAGCCAAAACTATTTTGAAGCTAAGCAGGGTACACACAGGTATGGGATGTTACCAAGAAACCTGTTACCCAGAAAGCTCAGAATTCTGGGATTTTTAATAGCTCAAATCGTTTTAATTTTTCTCAGTAATATTAAAACAATACCTTGTATTTTATCCCAGCTAATATATAATTAATGCTTATCATAGGCAAAACAAACCTATTGGATTTGTTTAATGTTTAAAGGATATTTATAGTAGATATAAGAAATGGAGATCTAAATTATGGAAAGATCCCATATCCAGTAAACCCCAGGTACCGTGCATAATAGATAACAGGTCTCATACCTGTGGAGCGTCAAAAAATAACCAGGAGCATATACAGCCTCAAATATTAGACAACAGAATCACATCACATTTATTCAATGGCATTTGCTAGTCCATTATACAAACATATTTTCTCACCCAGGAGACCACCTTAAATCTATTAATATTTGCTAAACTGAGCTGTGCTTTCTTTCTGTTTACTCTGATTATATTGATTTTTCCAGAAAAAAGTGGAGCGTTGAAAGTAGGAGAAAAACCCTGTGAAAGAAAATGATCTGCCAACCTCAGTGTTCCTTACACTGGTTCATTCTCAATTATATATTATTATTATCACAGTCTTTAGGAAATTCCCCCCGCTGTTATCAAAATGTTCTTGTCCCATGTAGTCCTAAATGACAGTAGGCAAAGTGACAGGTACCACAACATAATCAAGGCCACACACAGAGAAAACTCATTTCTTGATATGATTTTCCATTCATTATTCTCATATATTAAACATGATACAGCGTATCAACAATTCTGTTAATTGCTTCATTATTACTTTTAACATGTTTTGTGTAACTCCTGAGTAATACATTTTCCAAGTTATTCTTCTAACGTTACATTGCAATACAAAGGACTAAATATCACTACTTAAAGGAGAAGGAAAGGTTAAAACTAAGTAAGCCTTATCAGAAAGGTCCATCTAAATATACCAGTAAACCCCCAAAGTAATGCTGCTCTGAGTCCCCTGTCAAAAGAAACAGCACATTTCTTTCCTTCTATTGTGTACTCATGGGCTTCTGTATCAGACTTCCTGTTTTCAGTTTAAACCTCATTGCCCTGGGCAAGAGCATGCTCAGTTTGCTCCTCTTCCCTCCCCCTCCCTTCTCTACTGTAATCTGAGCCCAGAGCAGGGAGAGACTCAGGCAGGAAGTGATGTCACACCACATTAATACTGCAGCTCCTATTCTAAACAAACAGAGAGTTTCTAGAGCTTTTTACTGGGGTATGGTAAAACATTCTACAGAATAAATATAGCATTCTAGCTTGTACTATTGCAGCTAATCTATTGGCAATAAAATGCCTCCGTAGCTTTCCTTCTCCTTTAAAGGACCAATAACACCAACAAAATGAAAGGTTTTTAAAGTAATGCACAGTTGTGCTGCACTCATATAACTGGTGTGTTTGCTACAGAAATTCTATATCTATAGTTTATATAAACAAGCTGCTGTGTAGCCATGGGGACAGCCATTCAAAGCTGAAAAAGGAGAAAAGGCACAGGATACACAGCAGATAACAGATAAGCTCTGTGGTATACAATGAGATTCTTCAGAACTTATCTGTTATCTACTGTGTATCCTGTGCTTGAATGGCTGTCCCCATTGCTACACAGCAGCTTGTTTATATAAATCATAGTTGTGTTTCTATAGCAAATACACAAATGTTATCAGTACAGGGCAACACTACATTATATTATCATTATATTGACACTTTCATTTTTTGGTGTTACTGTTTCTTTATAATTGCCTAAAGCATAATAGCACTTCTTACAAAACCCAGCTTTTTAGATATGAGTGGATAGATAGATGGTAGATGATAGATAAATGATAGATAGATAGATAGATAGATAGATGATTGATAGATAGATAGAGATAATTGTTTATTTATATAAGTTACATTTTGTGTGTATTGCATTTGGCGGAACATATGAAGGTTTGGAATCATCCGTTTCAAAATCAACAGTACTTTCACCTTCCATCCATTCCTATAATATAAAAAAATATCCATATAATCAGTGAATAATTCAGGCTCACAATCATTTCCGCATTGCCAAAATATGCAAATGTATATTTGCAGAGGTGTATTTACCATATAGGCACTCAAAGGCCTGTGCCTAGGACGGCAGCTTTAAGGATTCATATATGGTAGAATAAAAAAAAAACTTTCCAAAAAAAAAAAAAAAAGACTTCCTCTGCTGCCAGATACTTTCCTATAAATTCCATCAGTTAGTCCAGCACCCTCTAGTGGCACTTGGTGGAAGTGATGTCACACACATGCATGTTGCCCCATGACGTCACATCAGCTGACATCAAGCAGAGAGGTGTTCACAGGTCCGGGCCTAGGGCTGCACCAGACCTGAATATGCTATTGTACATTTTTTCATCACACCTTAAACTTGAGTTAAATGCAGGGCTTTAAAAAGAAACTCACTGTCAAGAAGCAACTTATGGTTGTGAAAAGTTTTAGTTATCATGGTTTTAGATAAAACAAACATGTACATTTGAATATGTCCTACAATGTCAAGAAAGTGTATGCTCTCCCCATACTGCCATGGGTTTCCACCAGGTATGACTCTCTACATCGGGGATCTCCAACCTTTAGAACCCCTGAGCAACATTCAGAAGTAAAAGGAGTTGGGGAGCAACACTAGCATGAAAAATGTTCTTGGGGTGCCAAATAAGGGTTCAATAGAGTACCACCTGTTGGATCTGGTTTTAATCTTTTCATTAACGACTGTTGCTGTGGGTCACTGCACTTGTGCCTTTTTGCTCCTACGCTATGTTAGTAAAGGAGCCCCATTATCTCTGTATGGATCTATAAATTTGTTGATGGAATACAGAAATAGACAAACTTGTTTCTCTTAATGCAGAAAAGAACATATTATTCCAATGATAACAAGAGAAGCCGCAGTTTACAGCACATAGTTGGGGCATGCCACATTTACATTTTAAATAGTGAGGTTTGTGGAGCTTTAATAACAACTGACTGTACTACAGTATCTGTTAACAAATACATTTGGCTGGTTGATTCCAGCATTCTGTACAACACAGTTCAGCTGCCAGAGCATCACCCTCTTCTAGGAAGGTTCAATGTATACAGATTTTATGAAGGGGATGGAAGCCATATCCTAGATACCATCCTCTTTGTTAGATGAGAGAGGGGAGCTACAAATTAAATGTGATTTTTCATAAATGTATCTCAACTAAACTGGTAATTGGGAAATCCTCCCACCACCTCTTTTACATGCGGCATTTAAAGAAGTCTGTCCAAGAATAACAGAAAACATCATCTCAAAAATTATTAAAATCTCTGTGGGAATTCATGATTAATTTTAAGGCCTGGCAGATTAAAATCCATTATTATGTACACTCTACTGCATCCTTTCACATATTTTCAGAATCTGATTTTGCGCAGCTGATACACACCAACAGTTCGACATGTATCTAGTAGATTGCAAGGAATAGATTAGCATTAAAGAGTCAGTATTGTGTTGTTAGCTTGATATCTGGTGTTTCTACATTAAGAAGAATGTAACTGGCACCGTATAGGGCATATTAAATTGCTTGCCATGAACAAAGAAGACTATTGTGTTGATTCAGATATTTCTGTTTAAGTTTTTTTTATAATATTATATTATATTATACCTTTTGTTAATCCTCAGGGAAATGTACAGCGGCTGTTAGATGCTGATCAGAAATCAGTCTGTCAATGCAGAATTATTGTTTTATGTACATATTACACAGTATTTCTATCACACTGACTCGGATATGCAGCATATTACAGCCATTGTTCATCACTCATCTGTCTCTGCCACAGGAAGCTTGCAATCTAACTCTCTATCACATTCATGCAACACAATTTTATATGCAGCCAATTAACCTCCTTGTATGCTTTTGGTTTGTGGGAGGAAACTTGAGTACCGTCCTAGAGGAACTCACAAAGGGTAGGGGAGAACATACCAGAGCCTATGTCTGCCCAAAATGTGCCATGGTCTGTTTGGTGTTTTTAATGTATATAAATAAATTGGATATTTTTAACTGTTCCGAACATTACACTTTAAGGCAAGAAGGATTGCTTCAAGCATGCACCCATATTCCAGTTTCAACCACACCAAGATGATCATACTGTATATTTTATTTACAATATATATATATATATACACAGGTATGGGATATGGAAGTATGCAAAGGCTGTCTCCCATAGACTCCATTATCATCAAATAATCCAAATTTTTAAAAATGATTTATTTTTTCTTTGTAATAATAAAACAGTATCTTGTATTTCATCCAAACTTAGATATAATTAATCATTATTGGAAGCAAGCCCAGCCTATCGGGTTTATTTAATACTTACATGATTTTCTAGTAGATGTAAAGTACCACAATCAAAAATGACAAATTGCATGTGACGGAAATAAGGTAAGTGAATGCATTGTCGGATGGTGTCGCAGCATTGATCCGGCGAGACACAACTGTCGAATGCAGACGCAGCGTATCGTGTCCGATAAACGCTGCGACACCATCAGATCGGATCGCACCAAAAACGTCCGTGTAGTTCTACCCTTAGGGAACCCTGGAAATAACTTCTCCTCAAGGCTTGTGTTAATTAGGGGGCTCGCTCTAATTTACACCTTGTGCTTCAAAGCAGCCTGATATAGCAAAAAAAAAAAGTGCTAGGTGCATGTATAGTTAAGGCAAGGGTACTCATGTAAGATACTGCATGCTATTTTATTTACAAAGTATGCTATTAGCCCTGGACCCCAAAAAAGCTATTAAACGTTCTGCTTCATTTTGTGTTGGTAGCTGAAGCATACATGCAACCTTTGAAAGTTATTTCTTTTTTCTCTGTAATGATAAAACAATTCCTTGTACCTGATCCCAACTAAGTTACTTACTGGAGGCCAGTGGTGGATTAATGACATGTGTGGCCCCTAGGCTAGAGCCACACAGGCCCCCTTCTATGCTATCAATTGAAAGCAGGTAATGTTCTCCCCCTAGTTTTTCCTTTAAATTTGTTCATCATACACAGTCTGGTAGCGCCAAACATCCCATCTTTTACAAATCAGTAACATTATCATTCTGGAGAACCACGTACTACAGCAAGTCTTCTTTTTGATTGTGAAGTGCACAATTCTCCCTTCTAGGCTACTGCTGGGTCCAGATGCGTTTAGATCCAGCTATGAGTGCACCTGAGCTGTCTGGTCTGGTACAATGCGCCCCAGTGATGTCACACACTAACGCGCCATGCCTGCCTTCTTGTGACAACTTGCCTCCCTGGTGATCCAGCGGTGCGGCGGGGAAGCCCGCCTCACCGTTCCTCTGTGCCGGGCAGCTAGGGCGTGTGTATTCTGTATTTGTAGGCGTGCTGGTGTGTTGACACCAGTGCGCAATGATGCGAATTTCAAAAATATTTAAAGCCACAGTATGCAATTTCACACTGCCCGTTCCTCGTGAGTTCCTGGTGCTCTGTACTTGTATTCCTGCTTGTTACCTGATATTGATTCCTGTTTTTGACCCCTGCCTGCCTGACTGATCTGACTTCTGGTATCCTGACCCCTGCTTGGTAATTTTACTATTCTACTCTCTCTAATCCGACCTGTGACCCTTGCCTGTCCGACTTCGTTTGAATTCCGCCTGCACCGACCCAGCCTGCTTTGACTCAGCTATCTGTCTACACCTTGTACTGTGACCTTCTGCCCAAAAGACTTTGCTCTACCGTTGTGCCCCTTTGCTCGCCCAGAATCTCTCGCTTGGCACCTCTCTTAATAAAACCTGGTGGCATCCGATTAGCCGAGGTCTTCTCCTGAGGTGAAAGGCGGCTGTTTAAGGCAGAAGCAAGAGCCGAGAACAGGGTGTTTAGCATTGGTTCTGGATTTAGTGTGCTGACTGTGACACTTCTTCTCCCAGCGAGTGCACCTGACCGGACCTGACCGCACCCTGCAGCACAAATAATAATAAATATTCAAATAAAATGCAAATAATCATTTAAAAAAAAAAAGCTAGATGGGCCCCTGATTACACTGGTAGTTTAGGGTAGTCTGTGCTTTAATCTGTCCCTGCAAGAAGCAAAACAATCTTGTTAGGTTTAATTCATTTTTAAATGATTTATAGCAGGCTTTAGGTATGGAGATCCAAAATACAGAAAGACCCCTTATCTGTTTTTGTATCAATCTATGTACAGTATGTGTGTATCTTTGTGTATGTGTATCTGTGTTTGTATGTGTGTATCTATGTGGCTGTGTTTGCTTCCCTGTATCTAATAGAAAAGCACATTTTTGTATTCTTAAATGCTGATAGAAAGGATGTCTCCCTGAACTGATAAATGAACTTGCATGCCTTAGTCATTTTAGCTTGAGTAGATAGTCGTATGTAAAGCAGATTTTATCCTAGCATGATATTAATTTGATAGGATCCGTGATCTGTAAACCATTGGTTATCTTGGTCTCTCCTGATAAGAAAAAAGTGCTGAGGATTTCCAGTCGGTGAGCACATTTGGGCAGAATCTTTCACACGTCACAAATTGCAGATGGGACGCAGTGATCTCGAACACGCAGTCACATTGCCGTGACCATCTGACACCTTCCATTTAGAAAAATAATACTTTCCTCACAGCACACACTCACTGCTGCACCCAGCACCAAAATTATGCCTGGGAGAGCTAGGCTCTTAAATATTTCTTATATGCTGCTTGGAAAGGATTTGGCTGCACATGAGCCAACTTCATCCAGACAAAGCATTAATACCGTCCAACAGAAATCTGCTTTTGACAAATATTAAGATATACTTTATTAGAGCAGAATGGGAAAAGCAGACTGGTTAAGTAAAGGTTAAGTCATTACATCTTCACTGATATACTTAAATTAAAAGAAATATTTTTTCCGTCCATAAATATATAACAAGAGATGTGGCTGTATCACAGGATTTAGTGAGAAAAGATCATTTAAATATTTATTTCTTCTTTGCAAGTAAAAGCTTGATTCTGCCTTATATCTGGGAGGTGCTATGCCTAAGATATAGGGGCAGATTCACTAAGTGCCGAATTTGCTCTAGCGTCCGCTTTGCTCACATCACTTCGCCAGGTGTAGATTCGACAGGACAATGATAATTCACTAAAATCAGAAGTTGCGTCCAGGGCACTGAACGCTAGCATTACTGCACCAAGCGAAGTTGCGCTAGCGTTGCCTAATTTACATATGACGGGAAGTAAAAGATGAATGGACGTATATGTTGCAGCCAATACATTACACTACACAAGCCCAGGGAAATAAAATAAAATAGAGTTGATATATTGCCCTACACATGAGCCCAGTGTATAGTTTATGTGCTATATGTTAGGAAATGTAGGGGGGAAGCCGGGTACCCCAGAAAAAGTTTACGATTTTTTGCAGCCTATCACCCTGAAAAATAAAAAGTCACTAGCGTTTTTTGGGACTTAGAAAAATTTTCAACTATTTTTAGAGGAAGTCCTATCTACTCTATTGCACTTCGTCTGGTCTGAGGTGGCGAAGGCAAGTCTGGCGATAGAGGTAACGTTCAGTAAAATCCACATTTTAGTGAATTTGCGTAGTTACGTCCCTTCGCCAGAGCGCAACTTCGCCAGGCGTAAGGGAGCGAATTACCGCTAGAGTCTATCTCCTTCGCTAGCAAAATTATGCCTGCGCCAGTTAGTAAATCGCCAAAGTTACAAAATGACGTCACGCTGGTAAATTTTCGCTAACGTTAGTCACTTCACCCTTTAGTAAATCTGCCCCACAGTACCCAAAATATTGCTACAGGTATGGGATCCTTTATCCGGAAACCTGTTATCCAGAAAACTCTGAATTATAAAAAGGCCTTCTCCAATAGACTCCATTATAATGAAATAATCCAAATTATTCCAATAGATTAGCACTATATTTATTCAGCAGAAGGCTTTACCATACCTAAGTAAACTGCTCTAGACACTGTCTGTTTGTTTAGGATAGCAGCTGCCATATTGGCTTGATGTGACATCACTTCCTGCCTGTGTCTCTCCCTGCTCACTCATAGCTCTCAGATTACAGCAGTGAAGGGAGGGGGAGAGGAGCAAACTGAGCATGCTCAAGCCCTGCCCTGGAGGTTATGCTGTAAACAGGAAGTCTGATACAGAAGCCCATGTGTACACAATAGTAGGAAAGAAATGTGGTGTTTCTTTTGACAGAGGACTCAGAGCAACATTACGTTGAGGGTATACTGGTGTATTTATATAGACCTTTCTGCTTACTCAGTTTTAACCTTTCCTTCTCCTTTAAAAAGTGGCTTAATGTCTTCCTGCAGGGGCAAAATATCCAGGCCAGAGAGTAACCAGTCAATCCAGAAAATGATACTGGCGATGAAACCTGATGTATAACTTCTCTAGAGGCACATTCAGCTAGAGCCGCAGGCTTTCTATGCCTAGTATGGGTCACTAATGTTGTGTAACAAATTGAAGGGTTTAACTTCATAGAAAAGTACATCACACTGGGTTTATGATTTTAATAACATACATGTTTTGTATCTTAGAAATTAATGATTACAAGGAAAAATGCCAAATCTGTAACAGACCCAACAACATTGTATACTGTAATTAATCAAAGCCTAGTTTCCTTCATTTCTGTGATTGCTCTGCACAATAATTACTAGCCATGCTCGTATGTTTCTCCCTTTTGGGTTAACCAGGTCAGGTTTTACAGTCCAAACATGGTCAGAGTCTCTGCACAGTAACATTCGAAATGTAGAACAAATCAGTTCAGCTATTAACAGGTATAACGAGTACCCAAACTTAACTGTCATTACTTTGCATATGGAGGGGCTTTCTATTGAAAATTATATTTTCCTTACATTCCTTACCGTGACCCTACAATATGACTTGGTAAGTGCAGTTGTTTTATATTTGCATTAACTGCTTTTACATATTTCAACATTACCTTGAGGTACATGGTTTGTGAGACTCCTGGATGGTTAAAAGATTGTAAGTAGAAAAAGTGGATTTCCAATTAGTATATGCTATTAACCCATGTGCAGAAGGTAGGTGCACTAAGAATAATCTAATTTAAAATAGGGATGCCCAGATTCCCAGATTCATTTCAGGATTTGGTGAAATCCAAGTAATTTTTATTAGAATTCATATTCTTCATCTGCATAATATTTGCTGTCATAATGTTATTACTTGTTTAATATGAAAATTAAATAAAACATTTTCAAAATAAATGAATTCATATTCTGGTAAATTCCAAGAGCCAAAATGCTTTCACACTCTGCCCATTCATCGGTTATTTCCAACAGGCACAAGGGTTTGGATTTGGTCTGGTATTTAGCTGAATCCGTACTCCAGGATTCAGGAATTTGGCCAAACCCTGAAAAGCAGGGTTCAGTGTAACCCTGTATTATATATACGGGTATGCCATCTGTTATCCAGAATACACAGGACCTGGGGGTTTCCGGATAACTGATCTTTCCATAATTTTGATCTTTTTAATCTGAATGTACTAGAAAAGTAAGCAGTAAATAAACACAATGGCTGGTTTTACTTCCAATAAGGATTCGTTATTGATCCAGAGCTTTCTGGATAATAGGTTTCTGTATAACGAATCCCATACCTGTATTTATATAAACACAATTTATACGTGCATGTGGATTTAATGAATACTGTATATAAAACCTTTTTTTGTTTTTACCCCAAGTCACTCTAGTATACGTATGACTGACATTATGATTAAATTAATTTTCATTTATAAGGATCTGAATATAATATTTCCTGAGCAATGGAGCATCTATCATATACTGTTATATAATGTTTATTCTTATTCCTCCTCTTTGCGGCATTTGACCCAGACATGAAATAGATTTTTACATGTTTAAATCATCGCAAGACTCCATGTAATACTGCTGGGGAGGCAGCAGGGAGTTTGGCACAACCCACACTTAGGGGGTAATTTTTCAAAGTCTGATTATATCTCAACATTTTCTGCTACAAACTCTGATCATATCTGCTTGGGTTTTTTACGCTTATTTATTATTACATTTTCCCGAAAACTTGCTTTGCAGGAAAAGAATCTGATTTTTCACGATTTTTTTTCTGGATTTTTTACCCGAAAACTCAGATTTCTTATGCTTTTTTGCCCAAAAACTCAGAAAACTTCGGGGATTGCACGAAACCCAGTGCACATCACAAAATCATTGGGACTTCTTCCATTGACTTATATGCAACCTCGACAGGTCTGAGATGCCGGATTTTCTGATTCGGAACTTTCCATCCTGTGTGCTAATAATTCCGAAATTTTCATGATTTTTAAAAGTTAGATTTCATATGAAAAATTGCTAATTTTTCAGGATTTTTGCATTTGGAGTTTAGTAAATAACCCCCTTACTGTATCTCATAATTTTGTGTTTGAAATCAGTAGTATTATTCTCTCCTTTTCATGTGTAAACTTTTTCAAACGAGAGATTGATTTCATACTGTACCACGTGGTATTGCCATCCAGCTGTCACTTTTACACTGATCTGCAGTCCAGTGAGTTTTATTGATATCAATATTTCTTTGGGATGAGCCTTATCACATACTACATAAATTGTCATTTTGTGTAATACCAGAAACTTTGTTGTAGAATATCTTATTACTCAAGTTACATTTTTTCCAAAAGAGAGATGTGAATTGGCAGTTGCCTAGTAAGAAATTATAGAAAACCCCTTTGTTTTATACAATTGCTACTTAACCCCTTCATTGATAGACAAAACAAACACACAGTGCTGTAGATATGTATCTACCAAACTGAACAGACATCTTCCTTTGATTCTTATACTAGTCACCACACTTACATATTATATTGCAATGACATTTTCAGGTTGTTCATCAGATCTTAAATAGAACCTATTTCATGTATGTTTTACTTTCATAGACCTTTTAATGGACCTTTTAATTTCTAAATTACACTGTTTTCATTACAATTAAATCACACTACCATTTAAAATGTTATACTTGAACCAATAAATGTATTTTTAGCTGTAATATTGTTTTGCAGGTAACTATCTAAGGTCATTGTGCCTGATCCTGTGCTTTTAGAAAGAGCCAGTACTTCCCAGTGGAACTGCTTTCAGATAAGATATTGTTTCTCTTACTCAGTGTAACTGGAAGAATGGAAGTGGGGCTTGGGTGTTTTACTATTGAGTGCTATTCTCATTTATATCACAAGGGGGCATGGGAGCAGTTTTAGCAATGCAGGTGTCAGGGAGCTTTTATTTTGTTACCTTCCCATTGTTCTGTTTTTAGACTGCTGGGGAGGAATGGGAGGATTGGGATATCACCGCAACTTACAGTGCAGCAGTACAGAGTGACTGACGTTTATTAGAGCATAAGTCACATTATCAAGGGCACTTGGGAAACTAACAGCACATCTAGCCCCGTGTTTGATTTCAAAATTGAAATAAATAAATCTGTTTGCTCTTTTGAAAAATGGAATTCAGTCGGGATTCTGCTAAAGCAGCACTATTCACTTTCACGGCCCAGAGCACATAACAGTAAATGCACTGCATATAGATTTCTTCCCAATGGTTTAACATTGTATCTCAAGTCCCTGAAAGACAATGTCAGGCCAGTTCCAAAATCTTACCCTTACCTCTTGTTTCCAGTAAAAGCATTACCCCTTCTTGGTGCTGATGAACCTGCACACAAACATGGATAAAGGGCAGAAGTGGTGCTCAGTATATGTGCTCTCATAAACTTTATTTATCTTGGACATTTTGTCATTAAGCATGAAAGAAATGTTGCTTGTTGAGAGAGAGAGGAATAAATGTAAATATATTTCACTTATGCACACAAAATTAGCAAGAGCTTCTAAAATGTTACTCACCTTATTCACTGTGATGTTTCTACTTCTCTACTCTACTAAATACTGTAGAGAGGTTTCAGGCACAAACAAAAAGGTTGTTAGTGTTTATGGTGTCCTTGTAATAAATATTGTACCTTCTATAATTTTTGAAGCTTTAAAAGCTCCTAGAACATGTTATTCAACGACATGGGACACAGAAGTATTATATATATACCGGTATATAGTATATATATATATATATATATATATATTTTTTTTTTACAATACATATTGCACAATTCTTCAGAGTAAAATGAATAGGGAGCTTGCCATGACCTGCTTACTTGCTTGGTTCCTTTCTATACTTTGATTGTTATTTAATACTACTGGTGAAGAGCCTTAAAAAATCACAGTAAAATAGATAAAATGGAGTCAACGGGATGAGACAGTTCCAAAACAGTGCAAGAACACGTCACTGGGATTATAATTAATACAAACATCTGTACATAGATATGCATATGGGTATGGGATCCATTATCTGGTAAACCATTATCCAGAAAGCTCAGGATTACGGGAAGGCCATAGTGCCCATATTGATCAAATAATTTATATTTTAATTATTTATTACTAATATTGTAATAATAAAACAGTACCTTGTACTTGATCTCAGCTAAAATGTAATATACATGTATGTGACCTGTTATCCAGAATGTTTGGGACCTGGGATTTTCTGGATAACGGATCTTTCCGTAATATGGGTCTTCAAACTGTAAGTCTACGAGAAAATTGTAAACATTAAATAAACCCAATAGGCTGGTTTTGTTTCCAATAAGGATTAATTATATCTTGTTTGGAGTTTGGATAAAGTAAAAGTTACTGTTTTATTATTACAGAAAAAAAGGAAATATTTTTTAAAGATTTGGATTATTTCATTATAATGGAGTTTATGGGAGACAGAATTTCCATAATTCAGAAATTTCTGGATAATGGGTTTCCAGATAACAGATCCCATACCTGTACTTACGGAAGGCAAAACAATCTAATTGGGTTTATTTAAAAGATTTTTTAGTGCACTTAAGGTATGGTGATCCAAATTACAGAAAGATGCCTTATCTAGAAAACCCCAGCTCCCAAGCATTCTGGAGAACAGATCCCATTCTTGTATAAAATAAAACCTAATCACAATTATATTTTGGGAAATGAAGTTATTTCTCACTAAACATGCACCACGTAAAGTCTGTTTCCATAAATGTAATCCAAGATGCATGTACTGTATATTGGCATGAGACTCAAAGACAAGACAAAAGAAAGAACGAAACAGAATCTTAAAAGCACACACACACACACACACCCCCACACACACACCCCCCCCCCCACCAAAGGGAACAGTCATGAAAACAAATCAACAAGCACCCACACTATTGATTACATGCTGCTCACAGAATACCAGGCAAGCCTGCCAACTTATTTCCCACTCAGACACGGAGGTGCAGACAGCATGTTGTACTTTGCATCATCAGTTTTGATGAATAATGCACTGATAAACACTGCAGACAATAATCTGTAGTAACTAGGAAGCCAGATGTCATTTGGACTGTGATGGTTTTAAACAGGGGTTTCAATATTCAATTAAAATAAGCAAGTTATGCAAGATCGAGACTAAAGATTATACCATCCACTTTCAGTGCCCAGGCACCGTATATGCGAAGAGTCACAAGAACATTTTCTCTTAGCAGTTAACCCCGGAATAAGATATATACGGTACGTGGTTCTGAAATAGATTAATAATAACTTTCTAAAGTATTACACCTGGTCACTCTTAGCAGGTGGATTAATCACTAATAGAGGCGCTAGAATTGAACACACCCACCTTCCATTTTAATACTGACTTTTAACACTATCATTATTTCTATACCCAAGGCTGTTGTTTCTAGTTTGAATCAGATTTCCTTCACCAACCTTTTACAATCCCTAACACAGTGCTCAAATAAATATATTGGCAAAAACAACCTTTTTTTCCTCCCAAAATGCTTAATTATTATTTATTTCTAGTGTAGAAAACAGTAACATCATCTTTGTTGACCTTATATACAGTAAATCATTTGTAACCCTAACTTTGACCCATAATGCTGCCACCACCAGACACACTCATTTGCTGCACCTCCACCAGGCTATAGATTACAAAATTAAACTTAATTCTCTTTCATCCAAAACCGAGAAGCTGTCTGTCTGTGTGGAATACATACAAATTTCCCTAACTCTTCAGAGCAGACAACGACC
The DNA here is from genome assembly GCF_017654675.1 of Xenopus laevis. NCBI lineage: Eukaryota > Metazoa > Chordata > Amphibia > Anura > Pipidae > Xenopus > Xenopus laevis. The sequence continues at coordinate 97,883,332 of NC_054382.1, read as the reverse complement.
TTTTATTTTCACAATATGTTCAGGGTAAACCAACTGAACTTGGACTAAATATGAGTTACAGCTTCTTGAAGTTAGCCTGAATCCTAGATTAATAATAACAACAAGTTGAAGTCTAAAGGAGGAATTACCAAATTTGTCTCTTTTTTATTTTTAAGAATAAACTCATTTCCACAAATGTCAGTCATTTACCAAAGGATCCAAACTGAAAAAGCACGAACGGGAAAATGTTGCCAGAAAGTCGCTGAAACGACTACTTTTTTGACTTGTCACAAGATAACTTTTTCATAGTGTTGCACAAAAGCCAGCGTCTAAAACCTCAAAAACCACAAAGCAAAGAAAGACCTTCCAGTTGTAAAAGGGACATCTGCCACTAAATTCTACATGATTTTGACAGGTTTGAACAGGAGTATTTTGATATTCGTAATTGTCGCGGTTTTGTCGGATAATAAATCCCAGAAAAGTAATGTTTTTTTCTGCAATGTTTGGGGGATTTTGGCAAAAAAAACCTCAGCCCTAAAAAGTTGCGGTTTAGTAAATTCCCTCCCTAAGTCATGCTTGAAGCCTGAAGCACAGGCAGAAAATGTCATTGGTTGAATATCAACCAATATTTTAGAAGGCAGCAATGTAACAGAATCTGGAATCAAAGCAAAGGGCCATACACAGACAGAGAGCAGGCTTTAAGAAATAGACAAAAAGGAATACTTGGGAAAAGCAGTAACAGGTGCAGTATAAGTTAAAAAGGGAAGACCTAGTGAAAAGTACAACAATTGACCTGTGGTTGTGAAGGTCCGTTTGACGCATACTACACGTATCTGCCAGTGTTGTGGGCTGATATTTTGAGTTCTCTCAGGTTTGTTTTGGTCAGATTACATGAAACAGGAGGTGGGACTTAAACATTATTGTTCTGCTTAATGATTTCAAGCAACACCATAACATCATGAACAGACTGTCACATCTGCATGGGGATTTTAATTATTCAATTAAAAACATGTTTGTATTCACTTATGAAACACAGTTATTGCACAGTTTCAAGATCTAAAATTGCTTTTGCATTATTAGTGAAGCCAGTAAGTTTAGTAGACTTTTGTACCAGCGACTTGGTTAATTAGGAATCTATTCATTCATCTATCAATGTCCTTGTCGTCTTCATTCATGCGGCTTAGAAATTCAGTGCCTTTAGTTCTTACTCATTCATGCATGAAGCATTGATCTGAAGGCAACGCAGACTCATTCCTGAAACAAATTGCACTACAGGATTGCATTAAATACAATTATTCATAGAAATTTGTTGTTTATAATCATCTGGCTACATTCCTGTATTTTTTGACACACACTCATATATAAGCCTATACAGTATATAGCCATATATAGCTATTTTTTCTCTATTTGCTGGTCAGGTTTTTCTCTACAGCTATGGCTGCATTCTTGGTCTTAGCCTGGAAATAATCTGACAGTATCACTGGGAGGCACATTTATTAAAGGTCGAATTTCAAATTCAAGTGAGTTTTTTAAAACTCTATTAAATTTGAATATATTTTTTTTAAAAAAAAATCAAATATGTAAAACTCTTGACTTGAAAATCGAATCGAATCGAATTCTAATCGAATTTGACTAAACCCGATTCAAGTTTTTTCTCTGAAAAAAACTCAAATGTCAGGAAAGCTACTAAAATGTCCAAATTGGTCCCTGGACCGCTCCCATTGACTTTTATATGAACTCAGCAGGTTGTAGGTGGCAAATAGTCGAATTTGAGTTCTTAAACGGCCAGATAAATCTCGAAATTCGAAATTAAAATTCAAACCGAGTTTAGCTAATTCACAATTTGAATTTGAGAGTTTTGACCATGAAAAAAATTAGAAAATTTTCAATTTGACCCCATAATGCAGGGGTCCCCAACCTTTTTTACTCGTGAGCCACATTTAAATGTAATAAAGAGTTGGGGAGCAACACAAGCATTAAAAAGTCCATGGGGATGTCAAATAAGGGTTGTTATTGGATGTTTGGTAGCCCCTATATGGACTGGTAGCCTACAGGATGCTTTGTTTGGCAGTACACCTGGTTTTTATACAACCAAAACTTGCCTCCAAGCCTGAAATTCAAAAACAAGCACCTGCTTTGAGGCCACTGGGAGCAACATCCAAGGGGTTGGAGAGCAACATGTTGCTCGCGAGCTACTGGTTGGGGACCACTGCCATAATGGAACATTTATTGCTAAAGTCTTGGGTTACTAAGCAGTAAATGGAAAACCTGGGTAAGTCCCATCAAATGTCCATCAAAAAAAATGTATACAGTATATAGAAAGGTATGTAGTAAAAGTGCAGGGACGATCCTGGCCCCTTCACCACCCAACCTCCCCCCAACCATGCTCACTTTTTTTGAAACCCGTGGAGGTCCAGGGGATCCACACGCTAGCGCAGAGAAGTGCACTTGCGCTCTCTGGGCTAGAAGAGTTGAATTTCTACTATCTACTATCTACTATTTCTACTACAATCCAGTCTCATATCTTTCATAACGACCATACAAGTCAAAATGAGTGATTATTTCAGTTCACATTACACAACACTTCTGAAATTACACAAGCCCTGTAGCATCAGCTTCTATGACAGATATAGCCACATTTTCTGCTTGTTGAGGTCCGTTGACCCCTAAGCTTAGCTTCTAAACAGCAGCTCAGAGCATAATGAGCATGTGCAGTGTCACTGACACTTAAAAGATGGCCTAATAAGATGGGAAGCTGGTGTGTACACCTGGTAGGCTTGGATAATTCCTGTTATAGGGTGGTTCGACCTCTGTGCTGAAACAGCAACTCAGTATATAAAATAGTTATTATTCAGCAATGAGCACTCAGCATCAGGGCCAGAAATAGGGGTGGCAGAGTAGGCACGTGCCTAGGGCGCAAAGCTGGGGGGGGGGGCACCAGGCACGTACTTTCTCTGGAGCCTGGCTTGGCCCCTCTCTCTCCGACTGTTTATTCTCTTTCCCTGTACATTTTGAGTTTGTGTGTGCCCCGATTCACGCGTGCGCACGCTCTCCGGCACACAAGAGGCAACGCGATAGAGCAGAAGTTCGTACATCCAGCCAGCGCCGCGACCAGCCAGGTTGCCTAGGGCGCCTGGCCAGCCTAGCCTGGCTCTGCTCAGCATCCCTGCAGCTACCAGTTTGCAGAGGGTTAACAATTTAGAATCCAGTTACAAATATAAGAAAGAGGAGGCCAGAACTGAACACCAGTTACAAAAAAAAAAACCTTGCCAGAGAAATACAAAGCATAAAGTATAAAGGCATTATTAGGTGCTTGCATAGAGAAAGAGCAATAGAAATACAAACAAAATAACTCCAGTGCATGGTTGTATGCTTACACACAAGGAACCACTATGAATGGTCCCTCATGTGTGGTCTAATTTGAAAACTGGCAGTATGAGCATTTAAATAACACAGAGAAGAACACTTAGTGATTCAGAGAATGGCAGGTGCTTCAACAATCTCATGCTAAGCCCCCTGCTTAGAAATCAGTGCAGAGTGAAATTAGTGCGACGTATCTTATCCCCCTCAGACCCTGAGACTTGCGCTCTTGTTTCTCTTACATGTAGGCAGAGGGAGAGTTCACTAGCAATAGCTACATATTTAAGTTGTATAGATCTTTTTAAATATCCCCCTCATTGTTTATTTTCCTGTTTGGACTTATTTGAAATTCAGAAGAGACAAATTTAGGTTTGTTTTTGTTTTGTTCTTATCCCTAGCTTCTAAGGTAATGAAGAGATCACTTGGTTAAGCCAAGAAACATGTTTCAGGATCACACATCCATTATTCATATCTGTTGAATGATAGGGTATGGCCTCTCCCATGCATATTTCTACACACTTGCAAACAAATAAGTCTTTTTGTGTAGAATAATGTATGCATATGTATAATATAAAAAACTATATTTCAGTGTAGTATTTCCTACTCAGTAAACCTGGGCCTGAAAAATTGTGCAAGGCATTATGTAACTGTGAGTAACAGCTGTAGAATCCAATGCAAGACCTGTATACATACATTATAATGGGTCTATTCCATTTAGATGTAAGGTTGATTCAAGCCAATTACAAATTACAGCAGAAATATGATTGTTCTGTAAAGTAATTTTGATATTAAGCAGGGAAACTGTCTCATAGTTTGGTCAGAACTCAATTCTTCTTCAGGATGACAAGCATACACAGAATAGCATTTTGTCGTATTATATCCATTATAAATGCTAAACTCAGCCCATTAATTGTCAGTTAATGTTATATTTATGGTTTTTTAGTATAGGTATAGGACCTGTTATCCAGAATGCTCGGGACCTGGGTTTTTTTACGGATAACGGGTCTTCCTGTAATTTAGATCTTCATACCTTAAGTCCACTAGAAAATCATGTAAACATTAAATAAACCCAATAGGCTGGCTTTGCTTCCAATAAAGATTAATTATATCTTAGTTTGGATCAAGTACAAGGTACTGTTTTATTATTACACAGAAAAAGGAAATAATTTTTAAAAATTTGAATTATTTGGATAAAATGGAGCCCATGGAAGACAGCCTTTCCATAATTCAGAGCTTTCTGGATAACGGATCCCATTTTTTGTGTTTGTATGTGTTAAATTATTATGTGTCATTGATTGTGAATATTAAATGACAGTCAATGTACCAACACTAGAAGCTAGAAGGGACTTCAAGAATACACTGACAAAAGCTCAGGCTTAGCTATAGTTGAATTTTATGTTTCATATAATCACTATAAATATAATACAGGTATAGGACCTCTTAGGCAGAATGTTTGGGACCTGGGGTTTTCGCGGATAAGGGATCCATCAGTTATTTGGATCACCAGACCTAAAGTCTGCTAAAAATCATTTAAACATTAAATAAAGCCAAAAGGATTGTTTTGCCTTCAGTAAGGATTAATTATATCTTAGTCGGGGTCAAGTACAAGGACAAGGTATTGTTTTATTATTACAGAGAAATTATTTGTTGAAAATGGAGTTTATGGGAGATGGCCTTCCCGTAATTCAGAGCTTTGTGGATATTAGGTTTCCAGATGACATATCCTATACCTGTATGGCTTTGAATTGTTTCACATCTATACCTCCCATGGGTTGCTCACTGCATCTATTCTATTTATAGATACAATTTCTCTTGCTATTAGTAATCCTTAATTTAGGACAGTTATATGGTCAATTCTCTGGAATAATACTAAAGTGGTCTCATGGAATGTGAAACACTGTGTCTTAAGGTAACCAAAAATATTTAAACATTGTAAAATACCAATAGGATTGTTATATCATCACCATCATCATAATCATCACCATCATCATTTATATATATAAATATATCATATATAAGCTGTTATTTTAAGGCTTTCTGGATAATGGGTTAGTGTATAACATTTGTGATGTATTGATTTAGCTTAGATATTAAAGGTACAATAGAATAGAATGTGTTAGACCTCTTAGCAGTATATTTCGGCAAATTTATTATTTACTTTTCATAGCTGGGTTGGATAATTATGGCCATTAAGTTCTGATAAACAATTCTGTGAAAACTTTTACTCCTTTCATAGTTGCTGGCAGATTTTTCCTGAGTGGGGGTTTAATTTGAGCTTTGATGTCCTTACAGAGGTAGAGAAAGCTATTAGTTTTTTTCAGCCACTGTCTACAGTAGACATATGTCAAGCTCGATCAATCATTTTGTTTTCTTGTCATTACTGGGACTTGTAAATGTTGATGTGTAGGTGGGGAAAGCAGACAGATATTGAAGATTAGTAGAGGTGTATTAACAGAACAAAAAAAACGAAGTTCAGAATGAAATCATATTCATTATTCCCACACCCAGAACTAGCAAGAGTGGACAGCAAATTAATATATAAAGCACAGAAGAAGAGAGCTTTTTTAAACACTTATTTAAATTACAAACCATTTATAGTTGTTTACATGTTTGATTGCAAGATCTGATGGTTATTAGATACATTCCTTATCACTACTCAGTGCAGACCCATATACTGAATTGCATTAAATGTAATATTTAACTTGTTAAATATTACATTTTAACAAACAAGGGAAAGTTGTGCTCACCACTAGTTTTTAAAAACATTAGGCGGGGGTGCAATGAGGGTGTGACCACAAAATACATATAGACAAATACAAGATTCCTCTGCACTCAACCCATTATCAATATATTTAAGACAGAGACATTTTGTGCATACTGCTACTGAAAAATGCCTTACCCTTTAAACAAAACAGGGATTGTTTGTCCATATATTGCAATATATTTAAGCTGGCCAACTACGTCAAAGTCATCCCATATCTGGCCAGTCCTATGCTCAATTTTCATCTGATTCATTAAGAATTCTATGGTTTAATTATACATTTTATAAAAGGGACGAATACGTTTTACCTGCAACTTACTAGCTGCTTTCAAAGTAAAACTCCCAAACTTGGCTGCCCTTTTATTAGACACCAGTGGGATCACCTGACTATAGTTGGAGGGGGTGGGAGCTACAACATAGAGCTGGTCACTGCTCTTGTAGAACTATAACAAACAAGGGAAAGTTGTGCTCACCACTAGCTCCCACCCCCTCCAGAGGAGAGCAGAGGAATCTTGTATTTGTAAATATTACATTTTAACAAGTTTAAAAGCACCAAATCTGGATATTTTTGCAATTGCTTTGCTTGAGATTTCAATGGAATGGCACCATGTAACAAGAATAAGGGGCAGATTTATCAAGGCTCGATTTTCAAAGTGGAAAATACTTTGAAATTCAACCATCAAATAGAATCTTCAGACATTTGAATTCGAAGTCGGAGGTTTTTATTCATCGCACGATCGTAGTACGATCGTACTCCAATCTTACTTCGAAACGTACGATTCAAACTATTTCATCGTATGATCGTACGATTTTCCTTCGAAATCTAAAAAACTTAGAAAATTGCTCTGAAAGGTCCCCATAGGCTAACATAGCACTTCAGCAGGTTTAAGTTGGCGAAGTATTGAAGTCAAAGTTTTTTTAAAGAGACAATACTTCGAATATTGAATGGTCGAATAGTCGAACGATTTTTATTTCGAAACGTTCAAATCGAAGTCGAAGGTTATAGTAGCCTATTCGATGGTCGAAGTACCCAAAAAATTACTTCGAAATTCTAACTTTTTTAACTTCGAAAATTCACTCGAGCTTAGTAAATCTGCCCCTAAGTGTTGCATTATGTAGCTGCTAGACCAGTCCGTTGTCTACCAATTTTGGGGCTTGAAATAATTTAATTTTCTAATAAGAACCTGATCAAATTCATACAGATTCCATTCACATTTGTTCATAGACTTAAGTAGAAGATTGCATCAATGAGAATAAGTCATGTGCCAAATGGTTTGCATTGCTACCCTAATTAGTAATTGGGGACATTGATAGAAAATAGAAAGTACTTTGCCGAACTAGCAGACGTATAGAAGTAGTGATTCAAGATGAGAAAAGCTGCCATTTGTGTCTAGTTTTACAATGGCAGTCTGTCTGTAATAATGTTTAACAGTTTGGGTTTGTTACAGGGAATCATATATTTTATCAATGACATTATTGACAATGCTCACTATTCAGAGTAACTGCTACCAGACTAGTACAACATTTTGGCTGCTGCCCCAGGTACAAGCTATGGAACAACATGCACACACAGCTGCAGTTGGTTAATGGCGTGAAAGTTGCACTTAGGGCATCAGGTGGGCAATTAGCATTTATTTATGTTTCTTAATCAACCTCCAGAATAAGAGGTGCATTTGATTAGTGCAGAAATGCAGTGCACAAATTCAGCACTGTGCTTAAAGGGATACTGTCATGAGAAAAAAAAAATTTCAAAATGAAAATATTTAAATCAGTTAAGAGTGCTACTCCAGCAGAATTCTGCGCTCAAATCCATTTCTCAAAAGAGCAAACAGATTTTTTTATATACAATTTTGAAATCTGACATGGGGCTAGACATATTGTCAATTTCCCAGCTGCCCCAAGTCATGTGACTTGTGCTCTGATAAACTTCAATCACTCTTTACTGCTGTACTGCAAGTTGGAGTGATATCACCCCCCCTCCCTTCCCCACCCCCCCCAGCAGCCAAACAAAAGAACAATGGGAAGGTCACCAGATAACAGCTCCCTAACACAAGATAACAGCTGCCTGGTAGATCTAAGAACAACACTCAATAGTAAAAACCCATGTCCCACTGAGACACATTCAGTTACATTCAGACACATTCAGTTACTGCCAGAAAGCATTTCTCTCCTAAAGTGCAGGCACAAGTCACATGACCAGGGGCAGCTGGGAAATTGACAAAATGTCTAGCCCCATGTCAGATTTCAAAATTGTATATAAAAAAAATCTGTTTGGTCTTTTGAGAAATGGATTTCAGTGCAGAATTCTGCTGGAGCAGCACTATTAACTGATGCGTTTTGAAAAACATGTTTTCCGATGACAGGATCCCTTTAAATTTGTCATTGGCAGCTATAAAGTAAAGGTTCCCTTGTGCCTCTGTGCATGAGTGATAGGTGCAGGTAAAAATGGGTGCATGTACATTGTGTACCTTACCTAAAATAGCAAATGAGGTCTCGTGACTCCAAAACAGAATAAGAGATAATCAAGTATGAAAAAGTGGCTTAACTAGGGGACCATGGGCTCTGGTGTAAGAACCGAACCCGGGTATACCCATCTGCTCTCCCCCACTTGCTAGCACTTACTGCCTTGGTGCATGTGGACTGTGGCAGGTCCTTCGGGGGGGGGGGCAGCCCCACATGCAATCACAACTGATACTCCCCCAGTAGTTTCGCCACTGCATTAACGATAAAAATCAGATCCAATAAATATCAGATTTCCAGGAACCACAAGCCACCACTAGTGGTGCCAGTGTAGTATTTCCCTCTGTTAATCTTTTTTTAAAAATACATGTTTCATGGTTGCATTGTTTTTGGAGGTTTTTTAATGTCCACAGAAACAAATGAAATATTTGACACAAGGTTTTTGTATGCCACATTCTCACTATTGTTATAGTACCCTCTGTGCAATCTAACAGATACATCTGCATCATATGCCTGTAAAGTTGTATTTCTACACCTTGTCATGCTGTCATGTCGAAACATATTAGTTCACGGCTCTCATGTGCAACTACCCCCCCCGTGCACGCTCGCACACACACATGCGCTGGGGTCACTGGGGTGCTGTGGTTCCCAGGTGCTCCCTATAATGAGGCTGCGCATTATTCCACTGGTAAGGCCCCATCTGGAATATGCTGTACAGGTTTGGTCTCCATCACTCAATCAGGACATTATTGAATTAGTGAGGGTACAGAGAAGGGCAACTAAGCTGGTAAAAGGTATGGAAAATCCTATGAGGAAAAACTGGCCAAGTTGGGGTTCTTCACACTGGAGAAGAGGTGATATGATAAACTAGTCCGATTGCCATCTTAGAGTCAGGAAGGAATTTTCCCCCTCTGAATTGGAGAGGCTTCAAATTGGGTTTTTGGCCTTCTTCTGGATCAACTAGCAGTTAGGCAGAGTTTAGACTTAATAGCTTGAACTTAATAGCTTGTCTTTTTTCAACCTAACCAACTATGTTACTATGTTACTATGTTACTATATAACATGGTTGCAGCACCCCCACTCCCGTCCCTTTAAATGGTGGAACAATGCCTTTGGAAATGGGTGTTGGTCTGGGCAGTTTCTGTCTCTTAAAAGCCGCAAGCGGGGGAGGAGGATTAATCTCATGCAACCAATGCTGGGGTCTAGGTTATTTCTCCCCTTTGAAAGCTAATGGCGGGGGAGGACTAAGCCCTATGACTGAAACCAATGCCCAGGTCGGGAGACCTTTATTTCAGGTAATGCTCTTATCCCGGGAGGCTTTAGCATTTGAAATTATGACCAGAGGTAAATAGTTAGGGACCGCCGTATGGGTTTTACCTTGACGTGGTATGGTGGCTTATCAATCTTATGATCATAATTTTGTAACTAAAAAAACCCTGTCTTTGTAAATAAATGCATATGTATAGATTACTGATATGACAGGGGACCAGGGAATGTGCACAGATATGTCTGTAGTTAATTTGGCCAGATCAGTAGCACTTCCATTGTATTTCAGTACATTTTTATCAAGCCATGGAGTGCTCCCACAACCTTTCCTTTTTGCATTTTGTATTTAATTTAAGTATGCAATTATGACTATTAGTGGATATTAAAATGAGAAGTTGCCAAACTGATGAAAAAAACAGAAGGACTTTAGCCTGAAACATAAACCTATCATTCTTGTTGTAGACAGATCTGCTAGTTTGGCATGCACAGTTTGAGTAATGTCAGACAAGTTGTTAATGTCACTGATCCAGATCAATCATGATAGTATATTTAGAGCCTTCTAGTGAAGGTGTGAATAATTCATCTAATTTTCATCTTTTAAAAGGGATTTATCATAGGGGGATTGTTTTTTTTCCTTTTCACAATTGCATCTAACAAGCTATGTTTACTTCCGTTATCTTCTTTTAGTAAAATAGCTATAAATCCATTTATTTATTTCACAATCAATTTTATCATCTCAAACTTGTCTCTTCTTTGTCTCATTTTCTTTTCCCAAAACATTGCCTTTGAATATTCATCCATCTGGAAAAGCTTACCTGAATTTCCATGCCTCATTGACTGTCCAAATGTCATCTCAAAATATATTGTTTTTGTCTTTTACCTTCGACTGCAATTGCTCTTACTTTTTCAGGAAGGTCTATGGGTGAACAGTGTCAGAACATCTTTATGTAATTGTCTTTTTTTTTTCTTTACATTTCCGTCTTTTACAAAAGTTTTAGGACTTGTTGATGTAAAAACAATTTTAAAATAACAATCTTACCTATCTATATATTTTTGCTGGTTTGCTATTAAAATCCCCAAATCTTATTAAAAATCATGTTGTTATTAAAGTGGACCCGTCACCCAGACATAAAAATCTGTATAATAAAAGTCCTTTTTAAATTAAATATGAAAGCCAATTTCTTTTTTTTATGAAAGCATTCATAGCTGTTGTAAACTCGTTTATAAATATCAGCTGTCAATCAAATATTGTCTACCCCGCCTCTATGCCTAGGCATAGAGGCGGGGCAAACAATTACTTTCACTTTCCATTCAGCACTTCCTAGATGTCACTGCTCTCTCCACATTCCCCCAGCTCTCTTAACGATTTAATTGTGTAACCAGTGCATGGGGATGGACATTGGGTCCCTGTCCCCTGGTGCACAAACAAGATTCTGAGATGATACAAGACTTGCCTTAATAACAGTGTCCACAAAATGGCTCCTTCCTGGTTAATATAATTATGAGTTCCCAGACTGATGGAAACAATATTCAAATAATTTATACAGTGTAATTAAAGTTAATTTTGCTTGACTAACATGATAAAATAGGATTTGGAATAATTTTGTTTGGGTGACGGGTCCCCTTTAAGTTTATGAAAACATTGTGCGTGATCTTCCAAAAGTACAATGACTATATACCTACTTTTCTCTCAATCTCATGAATTTCCTTTAGCCATAGATGGATATGATTAATATGATTCAGAACCAACTCTTTGCAAGTTGCTTATATGATTTTCTGTTAAAAACTTGTTAGTGTTCCTACTCACTAACTTTCAAGAGTGTATGTGGACTTCCCTGAAAACAGAAGAAAGAAGGTTTCAATGTAGGGTGTAAAAAGCCTTTTTTTTATGGTGAAACGATATGGAATTTGCTCCTTGAAACATGCCATTTTATGGTTTCAAGAAAGTGTTACATACTTTTTAGCAAGTGAGAAAATGCAAGACAAATATTCAAAATACATAATACAAATATTCAAAACTAAGCCAGGTACTGGTCTGCTTGCTTTGCTGCAGTCAGTGAGTTTTTTTTTTGCACTTTTGAGGCAATTAGAGATCCCTTCTCAGTAGCTTTTTCTTCTGGATCAGCTGCAAGTTATAGTTGTTAGGTACTTTACAAAATTAATCTAATAAGTAATGTGACAAGCAGTGCCCAACCCTTTGCTTTTCACTGTATGTGACCATGCTTAATTTGACCATAGATGTGCAGATCAAACAGGCCATCAATTGTAAAAGTGTTTATTTGGTATATAGAATAATAAATCATTAACATGCATTATCATAGTATTGGAGTATTGGACATAACCATAGAGATGTTGACATATGAACAAAAGAATACAATTTAAGTTTTGGAAACTGTTTTTTCACAGAAATAACCATTATCCATGGCTTAATAGTATCTTGTATTCATTGTTTGCTAACCACATGAAAAGGTCATCAGGCAAAAATATATGTATTTTTATTGGCACCTATAGATGATATTTTATAATGTTCTTACTCAACTGCTGGCATGAATATCAGTGCATATATCATTTATATATATATATATATATATATATATATATATATATATATATATATATATATATATATATATATATATATATATATATATATATATATATATATATATATATATATATAGGCCTCATAAAGAATTAAGCTGTAGCACATTTGGCAAATTGTTGATATATATCATTGCAACTTGCAGAGAATATTCAACCTGTAATTGTTGATCAGGAAAACAATCCCCAGGTATTTTGGATTAAGAAAAAAAAGTTTTCTTCGTTTTTTACCCCTTGCATCTGGTAAGGTGTTTCTCACTAAAATTATTTTAAAACATTGCTGACTGAGCCGCCATTATTGACAGGCTATCTGGACAAAGCCTTCTTTATTACTTCCTGTTACTCCAATTACAAGACGCCAGCAAAGAGCAGGTCTTAGTAATCCTAGAGGCTTGGAGTACTCCATGGACCCATCCCCAGTTTGTTTATAGACTATTTTTAATGTCAAACTATAGCAGCATAAAAATTCTGTTGTGGTAAGGTGTGGTTAGCACATTTCAACAAGGGCATTTTGGTATACTGTTATAGTAGCAAAGGTCTATTAAAACATGCCAATATTATTGAATATTGGTTATTATAGTTGCATGCATCAACGCAAAATATAGAAACAAGTGTTTCTAACATGATGTGCAAAAACTATTAGCGAAGGACAGATGATATATGAATGCTTACCAGAATCTATACAAAGTAATTGGTTAGACTACTAGCATGGCACAGAGGATTTAATTACTGTACTGAAGCCAGGGACGGGACAGCTTCAACAGAACATAATCTTCTGCAAAGCCACTGCTATTTATCATAAAAAATATTTTTACCTACATCATATGTGGCTCTGACAAAAAAAGACCAGAGGCTTCATTTACTTACAGAAGTGCATTGTGCAAAGTCAATGTTGAATACAAATCCCCATGTTGTTTTTCCACAGCGTAAAATTTGACCCATAATTCGAACATCGTTGTATCCGCCAGGAGTTGTTCTTTCTGCAACCGATGCATCAAACTTGACTTAATTGCACTTGGTCTTTGCTGCTAATTAGACACAATTGCAATGAAAAGTTGGCAAACTTTTTCATATTTAAAAAAGCCCACTTGGGGAAAAATTAATCAACTAATGAGGTTTTTTTCCCTGAAACCCTGGGTGAGTTCCTAAGGGGTTTCCTTTAATGAATGGCTTGAGACATCATAAATTGGCCAGCTTTTGAAAAGTAGCGGAACCAGACCATCCCTTTAACTGGAAAAACGAAACTAAAAAAATAATTATTCTGTTACTGGAATGTATTAAAATATATTTCTTACATTTATTTTAAAGGAGTTAACTGTCATCAGTTGTAATGTTTCAAGAAGGACAAATAAATGAACTAGAAAAGTTAGCTCCTTTCAGAGGTTTCAATTGTTTTGTAATGCAATTTTAAGTTGCAAAATCACCTAAATACCTATATATATAAATACAGGTATAGGATCCCTTATCCGGAAACCCGATATCCAGAAAGCTCCGAATTACGGAATGGCTGACTCCATTTTATCCAAATAATCCAAATTTTTAAAAATGATTTCCTTTTTCTCTGTAATAATAAAACAGTAGCTTGTACTTTATCCCAACTAAGATATAATTAATCTTTATTGGAAGCAAAACCAGCCTATTGGGTTTATTTAATGTTTAAATGAATTTCTAGTAGACTTAAGGCATGAAGACCCAAATTACGGAAAGATCCGTTATCCGGAAACCCCCAGGTCCCGAGCATTCTGGATAACAGGTCCCATACCTGTAACTGACTTCCTGGGTGTTCTTTGCTTTGGTTTTTTTTTACCGATCAGGTAGAGAAGGTTCTGCAGTATGGTGCAAAACTGAACCTAGGGAAAAACAAGAACTAAACTTTGTGACTGATCTGCATTCCTAGTTTTCTTTTGCATAATGATTTTGTGAAAGAATTAATCAGACATATTTAAAATGTTGAAATGAGAGGTCTTCTGACCTCTTCTGGCCATCTGTGCTAACACTGCCCTCCATGTAATTAAGTAATAGCAGTAACCGGCATAAGGGAGGAACAGTTCCGTTTGGAAAAGCAATGAGAAAATATGAAAATGCAAAGCAATATGCTGTTTAAGATTAACAAAATTTTAGAAGAGTATGGCTCAATGCTTTGTACTGTTCTTATTGGTTAATATATACTGTTTATTAGAAAAAAACAAATGACAAGTGACAAATATAAGTAAAGTAGTGCAAGGCAATGAAACCTTAACACATTTCCTTATTTGTACTTAAAGGGCAACTATCGTGAAAATTAAAATTTAATACAAGTTTCCTCATACTGAAGTAAGAAACCTTCTACCTGTAAATACAATCAATTAAAAATTGATTGGTTGATGGTAATGGTTATTTCTGTTTTAAAAACTTAAATTGTATTCTGCATTGTTCTCTATCCCTTATGGTTATTTACTCACACAACATATTAGGTTTGTGACAAGTTTTGACAGAAGATAATTTTCACAAACTCGTATACCATTGACAGCTAATAACAAACAGCTCATTTTAGTATTACTTACAAGCATACAGTATACTTTCTAGTGTAATGACCTCTACTCATTGCTGGTTGAAACACATATATTTATGTAAATAATATCAGTTTTTGCAGTTGATTCTTAAGGTGCTACATATAAAAATAGCAATCAAATTGCAATATAAAATATAGTGGCTTTATGTATCCATCATAAATAATTTAGAAAGATAAATAATAAAACTATCCACTGTTTTCCAGAGTATTAAGTGTTTCAATTATTCCTCTTTACCTTGAAGGCTAAATGTGCCCCCTCATTATTTGGCAGCCTAAGGAGGAAGAGACAATGACTGTTAAAAACAATAACTTCTGTAGTGTTTAAATGAAAAGAACAAGTGGAATGGAAATGCAGAACTTGTTCTACCTTTCTCCTGTTCATGTTTGATGCAGTTGTAGCATTTATTATGCAGTTTGTTGAGGTCTTACAAAGTAATTGTCTAGGAAACTATATCTCTACTGACATTTTTCTGCTTCAAACAAAGGAATGTTATTAGTAATGATGTAAAGCAAATGCTTTAATACATCAACTGTCGCAAACCTAACTAATACATACGTTAAATACACTTTACAAACCATTCCTTGATATTCTTCTAATATTAATGACATTAAATCCTTTGCTTACCATGAAACAAACGGTTGAGCTTTTTCCGTTACCTTTTGTAGTTTCCAATTACAGAGAATGGATGGCCTCAGTGACAAATACATGATTTTGTAAGGCACAGGAGTATACATAATTCATTAACTGAAAACATATATTATTTCACAAATGTACAATATATTCTGCCAACATTACTCACTCGCTCGCTCCTTTCATTTCTACGTTTTAAATTTTTTGGAGTTCTCCCTTGATATTCACCTTAAAAAAAGATTTACAATCTGCCCTTCAAAGTGCACCGTTCAGCAAGTATAATCTGGATAAAATACTTCTGATGAACAGAACAGCTAATATGTTATCAGGGTGTTCATAGCATAGTTCAAAAACTTGTGTATCTGTCACAGAATATCCATGGCCATATGTAATATTGAAAGTGCAGTACTGAATAAAGATACTTTAAGTACAAGTATAATAAGACTTGTTATTTAGAATGCTCGTGACCTGGGGTTTTCCGGATAAGGGATCTTTCTGTTATTTGGATCTCTATTCGGAGAAAAAAACTTGAATCGAGTTTCTTAAATTTGAATCGAGTTATTATAAATTGCGTTTTCGGGTCGTTTAAAATTCATTTGAGTTTAAAAAATTAGATTTTTTTAATAAATTTCAACTAGTCAAATTTCGAATTCATGGGAATTTGAACATGAAATAAACCCTATAGGATTGTTTTGCCTCTAAGAAGGATTAATAATACTATATTTAGGATTAAGTAATTGTTTTATTATTACAGGAATTTTTTTTTAAATATTTGATTAAAATCGAGCCTATGGGAGACTGCCTTCCTGTAATTCGGTGCTTTCTGGATAACGGGTTTCGAGATAATAGATGCCATACCTGTTTATACAATTAAAAAATTCTGTGAACAGATGTATTAAGAGTTATGCTCAGTCAGTTACTAGTGCCATGACTGATTTATATAATTTTTGACACATGCCACAAAGAGGAAAGAGTATTTGTACTCTTTGCCCAATAGGTAATAAGCAGCACTCAGTTTGCCCAGGAGCAATAATTTGAATATTCAAATAAGTGGTGGGAAGGGGAAAAGTCACGCAATTTCCCTTCCCCTCCCTTATTTGCATATGCAAATCAGGATTCGGATTCGGTTTTACCGGGCAGAAGGATTCGGTCAAATCCGAATCCTGCTGAAAATGGCCGAATCCTGGACAAATCCTGAACCAAATCCTGGATTTGGTGCAACCCTAGATTTTACATTTGAATAGAGGGATTCAAATTTGAATGTGTGAATTTTGACAATTTGAAAATTTAAATTTACTATTTGAAGTCTGTTATGGAACCTGTTATCCAGAATTCTCATGACCTGGGGTTTTTCAGATAATGGATCTTTCCGTAATTTGCATCTTCATACATTAAGGTCTACTACAAAATCATGTAAACATTAAATAGGCAAGTTTTGTTCCAGTAAGAACTAATTATATATTAGATGAGATCAAGTGCAAGGTACTGTTTTATTATTACAAAGAAAAAGGAAATAATGTTTAAACATTTGAATTATTTGGCTGATATGGAGTCAATAGGAGATCCTTTCCATTATTCAGGGCTTTCTGGATAACGGGTTTCCAGATAACGGAAACCATACCTGTATAGTCATAAGCACTGCTCATTATTTCTAAAATAACACATGGCAGGAACATATAATGATATTTTAAATACAGTGTTACAAAATCGATAGCTACTGTAGAT
Source organism: Xenopus laevis (assembly GCF_017654675.1). NCBI lineage: Eukaryota > Metazoa > Chordata > Amphibia > Anura > Pipidae > Xenopus > Xenopus laevis. The sequence continues at coordinate 97,865,998 of NC_054382.1, read as the reverse complement.
AGTTAGACAGAAAGACGGACAGATGATAGATAGATAGATAGATAGATAGATAGATAGATAGATAGGGGCAAATTTACTAAAGGGTGAAGTGTCTAATGCTGGCGAAAATTCGCCAGCGTGACGTCATTTCGGAACTTCGCCAATGTATTAACGGTGCTGGCGTAAATTCGCTAGAAAAGGAGAGAGACTCTAGCGTTACTTCACACTCTAACGGACGTAACTACGCAAATTCACTAAGATGCGGATTTTACTGAACGTTACCTCTTGCACCAGACTTGCCTTCGCCACCTCAGACCAGGCGAAGTGCAATAGAGTAGATAGGAGTTACTCAAAAAAAACTTGAACATTTTTCTAAGTCCCAAAAAACCTAAGTCCCCTAAACCCTAAAAATTAATAAGGCTGAAAATAAAAAATTTTATATACTGAACTTGCACCAGCCTAAAGTTTCAGCTTGTCAATAGCAGCAATGATCCAGGACTTCAAACTTTTCACAGTGGAAAGTGTCTGTGACACTCACATGTTCAGTGGGCTCTGAGCAGCTGTTGAGAAGCTTTGTTTTCGGGTCATTGCAAATTATCAAGCAGAAAAGGAGGTTTGTCCGTAATATAAGCTGATACTATAAGGCTGATTATGAAAGGACCAGTAACATCAATTTAAAAAAAAATAAAAAAATTTGTTTGTATAGATCGAAAAAAGAACACCAACACAAATTAAACTTTAAAATCACAAAGTCTTTTATTAAAAAATAACTTACTGAAACTCCGCTTGCGCTCCTCTTCAGAAAAGGCGGCACGGCGACGATCCATCGTGCGGCTCTCGATTTCTCCTCCCTGGCTATCTCCTATAAGGAAGGGGAAATTGAGCACCGCACGATTGATCGCCCTGATCGCTCTCTGAAGAGGAACGCAAGCAGAGATTCAGTAAGTTATTTCTTAATAAAGACTTTGCGATTTTAAAGTTCAATTTGTGTTGGTTGTTTTTCTTCGACCTATACAAAAAAAAGTTAACTTTTTTTTTTAATGTTACTAGCTGCACTGGTTTCTGAGGCCTTGACCCTGATTCAAACCTGGCTGTATAAATATTAATAACAGGTGACTTTAGGGCATTAGCAACAACATGGCATTTTAGAATGGATATTTTTTCATGTTCTTTGTTGATTCATCTTTGATTAAGAGGCCTCATTGAAATACTGTATATCTGCAAATGAGATATGGATGTGGAGTAATGTATACTTTTAGTAGTAACTCATGCAAGAATAAATACATGGCATATACAAATAAGTGATAGACCACCCTTTTCAGACAAAGCAAAGAAGTGGGATAAACCTCATATAAAATCTCCACTGATGTGAATAATGTTGGGTAATATGTTGGGTGCAATATAAAAAAGGATAATTATAATAATTGACAATCCCATCAGAATAAAGTTACTGTTTTTATCGATTTTGTACTATAGAAGGAAAGTCACCCAAACCTGAACCTTTTTGGCTGTAATAAGACCCAAAAGACAGACAAAGCAGCAGCGCTAACCATTATAACTAATGCCTGCATAAGGGGATATAATCACTATATACAGTATAAATGTATAAGATTCTTATACAACAGACTTCATGCTGCCTTCTTCACTATTAGGTTGTTACAAGGGACTCAAGGGCATCCCTTTAGAATAGCATAAAGGAGGTTTTGTCTTATATTGTGAAAGAGAGTTTTACAGTGAAGTTAATTTGTGTAATTCTCTCCCTGCAGCAAATTTGGTCTGTCTTATACTTTAGATAGTAAAAAAAGGAAATTAGGCGTCTCCAAACTCACCCCTGTGTGTTCTTCTTAGTGTAGCTCCACTTTAGTACTCCGGGTGCTCTGCCATCAGCGCTCCCACTGAAATAATGTTAGCTCAAAAGACAGGAAGGCGGCACTTTGGTTAAAAGAAAGGTGGTTTATTCCAACAGGTCACTGACCAACAACACCTGACGCGTTTCGGGAGCAACTCCCTTAATCATAGGCTTACAGGTACAGTTATGTCACTTCCTTCCATACAACAGCGGCCCCTAAGGGTTGTTCGTAAAATTACAACATATTACGTCATACATAAAATGTAACCATGTAAGTGACTAATTGTAAGAACTCTCTTTATTTATACTCTTAAAATCCAAAAACATATTAGTTAGAAACATTTATGCACTCCACAGAGTAAGTGGTGTGCAGAGGAGAACCATTCTTCTATAAACTGAGTGGTGTGCCTATGGAGAATACTAGGAACTTTAAAAAATGACATACTTTTGTTTTTTACTATTATTAATAATTTTAACTGCTTTTAATAATTTAGATAATTTTTTTGTGGTATTTATATTTTTATTAGTTCTAGTAATTATGTGTATGTATATATATTTGATATATAAATAACTATAATTTTTTGTGTTAATATTTTAGCGATGCACCGAATCCAGGATTCGGTTCAGGCTTCGGACAGGATTCGGCCTTTTTAAGCAGGATTCGGATTCAGCCGAATCCTTCTGCCTGGCCGAACCGAATCGGAATCATAATTTGCATATGCAAATTAGGGGAGGGGAGAGAAATTGCGTGACTTTTTGTTAGAAAACAAGGAAGCAAAAAATGTTTTCATCTTCCCATCCCTAATTTGCATATGCAAATTAGGGGTTGGATTCGGTTCGGTATTCGGCCAAATCTTTCACAAAGGATTCCGGGGTTCGGCAGAATCCAAAAAAGTGGATTTGGTGCATCCCTGTAATATTTATTAAATGCTGGCATAAATTATGTCAGTGTTAGCATGTAGTGTGTGGTATTTCTGACTAGAGATTTTCTAGGGTCCCTTTTTTTTTTTGCTGTATTTTATTAGTGAAGATACATCAGATCTTGTCTTGTATTTAGGTCTTTTGATGTTCTAGTATCTAGTTCCAGGATCCAGTACTGTATGCTTCTCTTAGGTTCAGAGGGCGCAAGGTATCCCCTCCTCTCACGGGGGTCCTTACCTGTTCAATGAGTTTCACACCCAGATCCTGTGTGCCCTTTGAGGAGCACAATGTAAAATGTTTATCTATAGGAGTCTATTCATCTCTCTTTTCAATTGCCCTAATATGCTCTCTTATTCTGTCTTTCAGCCATCAAATGAAGCGCCCTACATATTGTTTTGAGCAACTTTTACATTCCAATAAATATACTATCCGCTTGGAGTTACAGTTGTAGAATCTTTTACTTTGATATGTTCGGCTGGTAAAATTAGAAGCGAACCCATTGCAGGTATCTATCACCCTACAAGTTTTATACTTTGTGGATCCGCACTTGTAAGTGGCCTTGATAGAAAGCCAGTCACCCCTCTGCTTACATTCGGGCGAGGAAGCCATACTGGATGCTAGTATGTTACTCAAAGTGGGAGCTTTTTTAGACACAAATTTTATCTCATTGGAGGACAGTACTTTGTCCAGTTTTTCATCACCACACAGGATTGGGAGGTATTTTTTCACTACTCTACAAATTTCATTATATTCCTCACTAGACTCCGTTACAAAGTAAATCCTTTTATTTTCCTGAAACTGGGTCTTTTTACTATCATCTTTGTGTTTCTTATTCAAAGCTAACTTACTTGCTTTATCGTAAGCATTGTGTATAAGATCTTTAGAATAACCTCTTCTATGTAGTCTTTGGGATAGTTCCTTTGATTGTTCGCGGAAGGAACTAAACTGGCTGCAGTTTCTACAGCAGCGTACAAATTGACTGTATGGAATACTCTGCAAGGTATGCTGTGGGTGGCAACTATTGGCTCTCAGTATGGTATTTCCTGCTGTAGTCTTATGAAAAATCTCAGATTCAATTCTGCCCTGATCTGCATTATCACATCTGTGTAGTGTTCTAGAGACAACTTTAAATTACACTCATTATCATTTAGGTAATTGTGAGAATCAGTTATCAAATCAGGTGAACCCCCCCAAATAAATAAGAGCTAGTCTATAAAGCGACCATACCAAATTATGTGACCATGATAGGGATTATCACATCCAAGGATGCCCGACCACTCCCACCAGCCCATGTACAGGTTGGCATAGGTGTACTTTAGATACATTAGAAAGAGTTGGATGAAGAAATGAAGAAAATGCAAGGATACTGTACTTATGAGATGCCCCTTTTGCCTTCCTCTGGACCATCAAGAAGCTAAGAAAGTTTTACTTGGAAAAAAGCTTGAGGAGTACAGAGGATCAGTAGTCAAAGATGTCATACAGTATTCCTTTCCCTACCCTGTTGCAATCATGGTCATCCCAAATGGACTCCCTATAGAGTTTTTTGGAAAAAAATGGTTTGCAACTTACATCACTTCCGATTTTTGTGTTGATCTGACAAGAAAACAATTCTGATAAGGGCCATATCAAATTAAATATTTTCTAGTCTACCATTAGTAAATGAACCCTATAGGCTTTAACTCATTCCAAATACAGGTAGGGAATCTAATTTCTTATAGAGCCCATTTAAGCAGTTCCTGTGTAATTCAGATACACTTATCTTTAGCAGAAGACTACTTCAATACAAATGTGAAGTTTCCTATGTATAATAAATACATTGATTTTCCTAGAGCTAATAAATAAAAAGAGATGTGACTACATTTTTTTCAAAGAAGAATATCTTCCGTTGCCTGTCTAAAAATGATTAGTGTGTCATTCGATTAAAAAAGCATCTATCTGGAATTGGACATGGTTTTAAACACTAGTGTGAATGTGGATAAAAATATTGATTCCATGGTATGTAATTGCTAAATTGATATGTGCCAAACAAATTAATGTTTAAAACCTTATAATGTTTGAAAGTCAGGTTTGTTAAACTGTATTATTTGTTACTCATTGTTATGCTTTCTACAATCCTCCAAAGGGAAATGTTTTTATTGATCATATTTCTTCAAAATATAATCGTGAAAAATAAAAAATATAAAAATCTTGCCACTCAAAACCATCTAAGATGCAGGTTTTCAGATAATAAAAAATATATAATGCAAAAAAAAACCCTCAATCATAAAAGTTAATAAATCAGCCACTAAGCGTAAATATTTCATGGCAAGCATTTTCTCAATAATACCATGGGTAAACCCACCACATATTGGAACATCGACCTATTTTTAAAACTTCATGCATATTTTATACATCATTTATCACAGAGGGTCACTAGAGTTCTGCAAAGGAATGGGAAAGCAACGTGAGTGTGATAACTGCTAGACAGAGTCCTAAGAATCCAGAGAGTCTGGTCAGATATAATTATTAAAGTGAAAAGACTGGGGTAGATTGCAATAAAGTCTATGAACATACTTCCTATATTTTTTAAGAAGGTACTCAACAGCTATTCAAGATATCTCCAGGTCTCTGCAGTTCCACACCAGCTGGCCTCATTTCTGAATTGAATTCCTGTGAAATAAGTGCTACACCTTATCTTGGCATGCAGTGCATGGGGTGGAGTATTTAGGCAACATAAGGATAAGTAAGTTCAAGATAAATATTTCCATGCCTTCCAATTTTTAATGTTTTACCACTTTTGTTGGGAGAGCTGAAAAAGAGGCTGATCTTTCATGGTGATGAGATGACTATGCCACCACAAAGATTTGACATGATTTTACGACAAGCAATGACAGGTTACTCTACACAATGTCATGTATCTCCATGTTTCTTTTTATAAAAATGAATGGCGCATATTGTTGGGTGGACAGCATATATAATCATTAATACGTGACCCAAGCTTCATATATTCTTCCCTATTTTTATAACCACATCACTCCCCGGAATCTAGTGTTTACCCCTGCAATGGATCCTAAAAACAGTAAAGCTTTTCCCTGTTCCCTCACCTTTAGCAAAAAACGAAAAGGAAAATTATACTTTATTTTGCAATAAATCTGTTGAAAGATCTACAAATACAACATGCAGTATAATATTCGGAAATGAGCTCTGATACAGGATCTGACAAATAAGAAGCTCGACTAATGTTGCAAAATAGAAAGCAACTGAAGCTATTAATCATGTGTCAGTTGTCAACAAATGCGTCGTGTAAACGAGGTTTAAATATCAAATGTGATAGAAAGTTTAAAGGTTACACTGATGGAAATGTACAGAGGTTTCAAGCAATTAGATTCAAACTTCTATACAAAAGCTGGAAAGTGAAAAGCAAATCTGACAAAATGCTAATCTTTTCCATAAAAAAAGTGTCTTCTTCTAAACCATTCTGGGCTGCAGAAAAGCTGACACTGAAGTTACGAGCCGCCAGACAAAACGATAGGGAAAATCTGCTTTCCAACAAGATCATAAATTGTGTATAGTGCAAGGAAAGGAATCCGAGGCACTCTTTAAACCACTTGCTTCTTTTTTTAACTATACAAAAGAATGCTTGGCTTTTTACATTTTTTTGGGATACTATTGTGATTTACTGCATGTAGTGAATATGTTGAAATGAGTAAAAAGAGAATTATTTATTGATTTGCAAAACTATCTGTAAGATATTAGCAATTTGAGATATCTGGTTTGAAATATTTTATTTGGTTTTCACAATAAACCATAAAAATCAATATGATAACAAATAGTATGCAGAATAAGAAGATTAATACAATGACATATTAAACAGAATGTATAATTTACTATTTGAGATAAATGAATGCCCTACAGTGAGCTACTTTGGTGGAAAAACACTTTTCAGATTCAAATCAGGCCTAAACTTCATACAGTAGCTTAAAAACAGAAATAATTAGCTTTTTTGAGCAGGCTGTGTGATATTCACACTGAAGCAAAAAAGTAGAGGCAAATAAGTTCATAGGCTGAACATCCACAAAAAGACATCCACAGAAAATAATGCAATGTTGTTGCTGCAACAACTATCAACATCCTGTTTAGCATTTTAATTTCTAAGTGTATGTACCCAGTGTATTAGTCATGTCATCCATTCCACTACAGTGCGTTACACAGGGCTATAGCCACTACTTGCCAAAAGCAATAGATTTTGGCTAGATTCTTGTGTACAGAGCAACGACTGCTCAAATTTTAAGAAATATAAGTGACTGCGGAGGAATGATTTATATGTAGCAGATCCTGCAGTATAGGCCCCCTGTCCCTCGAATTTGCTGCCTCTATAGTTACGTCACTGCTTCCAAAACTATGAGTAAGTGTATTTATTAATATTTGGGGCAGAATTCTAGCATATAGTAGTGGGTTATTTATTAAAACGCAACTTTTTCTCACTTTATTAAAAAAACTTGACCAAACTCCCAAACCTGAATCCCCTTAACTAACCAATAAAACTTCTCAGAAAAATCGGTGCGACAAAATCGAACGTCCATTCTAACCGTGCAACTATTTAGAATTGTCGTTCTTTATCAAATTAACTAGAATTTATAGAATGAATTTAGTGCAAACTAGGGATGTCGCGGACTGTTCGCCCGCGAACTAATTCGCGCGAACATCGACCGTTCGCGTCCGCCGAATGTTCGCGAACGTCGCGCGACGTTCGACAATTGGGTTCGCCTTAGCTGGCGCTTATTTTTTAACTCTCACCCCAGACCAGCAGATACATGGCAGCCAATCAGGAAGCTCTCCCTCCTGGACCACCCCCACACCACCTGGACCACTCCCCTTCCATATATAAACTGAAGCCCTGCAGCGTTTTTTCATTCTGCCTGTGTGTGCTTGGAAGAGCTAGTGTAGGGAGAGAGCTGTTAGTGATTTCACTGATTTGAGGGACAGTTGATAGTAAGTTTGCTGGCTAGTAATCTACTTGATACTGCTCTGTATTGTAGGGACAGAACTCTGCAGGGATTTGAGGGACAGTGAGTTTAGGTTAGTTAGCTTTGCTGACTAGTAATCTACCTTCTACTGCAGTGCTCTGTATGTAGCTGCTGTGGGCACTGCTTCTGATCTCATCTGCTGACTGCTGCCTGTAACCCAATAGTCCTTGTAAGGACTGCTTTTATTTTCTTTTTTGTTTTTTTACTTTGCTACTGTAAGAGCCCAGTGCTATTAGTCTAGCTGTGTTGGGGAGTGGGACTGGTGTGCCGCTCCTCCTAGTAGTTCACCACTACCAGCACCAACCAGAGTCAAAATTGTTACAAAGTATCTTATTTGCACCTGTTAGCTGTTCTGAGCTCTCTGCCAAAAGCTAATTAAGTTAGAAACTGGTTTTTTTCTGGCTGTTCAGTTCAGAGAAAAGAGGGACTGGTGTGCTGCTCCTCCTAGTAGTTCACCACTACCAGCACCAACCAGAGTCAAAATTGTTACAAAGTATCTTATTTGCACCTGTTAGCTGTTCTGAGCTCTCTGCCAAAAGCTAATTAAGTTAGAAACTGGTTTTTTTCTGGCTGTTCAGTGCAGAGAAAAGAGGGACTTTCCAGTACAAAAGAGGGACAGGGGGTTGAGTGGTCAAAAGAGGGACAGTTGGGAGGTATGCAAGTGCCACCTAGCTGTGTGAGCTTTTTCACATTCTGTCTAAATAACAATAATAATTCCGTGTCCGTAAACATCACCTGAGTGATGTTTTTACAGCAGCAATAATATATTCCGTACCCACTACTGTATACGTTGCCCTTGCAGGCATTGTTTGCCCAGTCTTTAACAAAGTGCCACCTAGCTGTGTGAGCTTTTTCACATTCCGTGTCCAGAAACATCACCTGAGTGACGTAGTGTGATTTCTGCCCTTTACAGCACAAAACGCAGCGCTGTGTCAACAATGTATTTTTCAGATACATTTTTGCCCTTGATCCCCCTCTGGCATGCCACTGTCCAGGTTGTTGCACCCTTTAAACAACTTTAAAATCATTTTTCTGGCCAGAAATGTCTTTTCTAGCTTTTAAAATTCGCCTTCCCATTGAAGTCTATGGGGTTCGCGACGTTCGCGAACCGTTCGCATTTTTGGACGCAAGTTCGCGAATATGTTCGCAAACATTTTTTCCGACGTTCGCTACATCGCTAGTGCAAACAGCTCAAAACTATTGAGAACCCTGAAGGTAAAAAACATGTTCCAATTGTTAAAAGGACCATTTGCCATTGATTTCTACATGATTTGGACAGAATTTAGCAACTTCAGAGCATAATACATTTTGAAAGTTTTTTCCGCTCTAGAAATTTTAGTTTTCCTCTTTAAAAACTCAACCAGAAAAATTTGAGATTTAATAAATAGGCCCCTATGTGTTTCCTTGCACCAGAACAATAAAATACAACAACCAATCAGCAATTAACTAAAACATTCTACTACAAGTTAGACAATGACAGTGGCTGCCTCATAAAAGGAATTAAATACTGTAGCAATTCTTTGTTAAATGTCCGATATATACAGGTATGGGGCCTATATCCAGAATGCCAAGGACCTGGGGTTCTCCAGATAATGGATCTTTCCATAATTTGGATCCTCATACCTTAAATCTACTAGAAAATAATGTAAACATTAAATAAATCCAATAGGCTGGTTTTGCTTCCAATAAGGACTAATTATATCTTAGTTTGGATCATGTACAAGGTACTGTTTTATTATTGCAGGTATAGGATCCGTTATCCGGAAATCCATTATCCAGAAAGCTCAGAATAAAGGAAAGGACATCTCCTATAGACTCCATTTTATCCAAATAATCCACATTTTTAAAAATGATTTCCTTTTTCTCTGTAAGAATAAAACAGTACTTGTACTTGAGCCAATCTAAGATATAATTAATCCTGACTGGAAGCAAATCCAGCCTATTGGGTTTCTTTAATGTTTACATGATTTTCTAGTAGAATGAAGATATGAAGATCCAAATTATGAAAAGATCCATAATCTGGAAAGCACCATGTCCCATGCATTATGCAGCGAAAATGGAAATCTTCTTTAAAAATTTGGATTATTTGGATAAAATGGAGTCTATGGGACATGGCCTTTCTGTAATTTGGAGCTTTCTGGATAACGGGTTTGGGGCAACCTTGGAATTCTGGTCTAAAACCTTGAGTGCCTAGCAATCTATATCAGCAGGACAGCTGAATGGATATAAAGCTACATCAATATTCCCCATATACCTGCACCATATTTTACAGGTCTTGGATAAGTACCAAATACTGTATATAAGTCTGGTTGGGATATATTTATTATATATGTTTATCAAAGAATTATGGATGGCTCACCTAACACTTCTGTGTGTGACGTGGGTTGACAAAGTTTCAAGCTGCAACGGCACTCTGGTGTCCGGAGTGAACTTTTATTATTACAGATATTGACATTGTAGTGGCTGCTTTACCACTAATAAGCAGAAGGCTCACTGCAAATACAGTAACAACAGACCTGCAACTGCATGGGCCTGCATTTTGTAGCAACGGTGCATATCAATACATAAATGTAAGTTATCAGATCAGTGCTTGTTGGGCATCTGCACTTACAGGTATTGCTGCAAAAAATTGCCCTTAGACTCCGATGTATTGTAAAAAAAAAAAAAAATGTTGTGTGGCTTGGAAAAAGGTGCCATGAAATAAAAGCCTATTGACCTCAATGTGTTTACAAATTTTTCAGTGAAACAAAACAGAACAGATTCACCCATCACTAGTGGCCATTTCCTACAAATATCCTACCGTCTGGTTAGTGGATACCCGACCTTCTAAACCCATCCCTTAAAAGGTAGCCTGATTTCAGAAAAACTTGTGTTGATCTCACAGATCTCTTTCCTATAAAAAGCTAAAGTAGGGAAGGGACCAGCCTTCAGGACCAATGCTTAGGCCAGGAGTGACTTTTCAAAAAACAAGGGCAGAAACACAAGCGAAGATTCAGGGAGATTTAGTCGCCCGGCTACAAATCACCTCTTCTTTGGGCGACTAATCTCCCCGAACTGCCTTCCCGTAGACTAGAATCTAAGAGAGTTGCCTCTTGGAAAACGAAGCGCTCGGGTTGCCATTCCGCCGGCAATTTAGATTCAAGCTGGCGGGAAGGCTTTTCGGGGAGATTAGTTTTTAGATTAGATTAGCATGCCGAAATGTACCTGGGGGTGCCAAATAGCGACTGTGATTGGTTATTGGTAGCCCATATGTGGACTGGCAGCCTATAGATGGTTCTGTTTGGCAGTACATATGGTGTTTATGCCAGTGCAGTTTTCTGCTGACAGGAGCAATCACGCCCGGGCCAAGGGTGGCAAAGTATTAGGGGCGGCATGCCGCCCAGCCACAGCTCCTCAGCTCTTCGGTCCCGGGATGCATGCACGCTTGCGGTAAGGTAGGTATGCCAGTGGGCGCTAGGAATGTGTGGCCGGGCATACAATTACTTGGGGGCGTCTAACTTTTGGAACCCCCAAGTAAAAATGTCTATCCTGTTATAATTGCAAAATAAGTACCTGCTTTAGGGGCCACTGGGAGCAACATCCAATGGATTGGTGAGCAACAACATTGTTCACGAGCCACTGTTTGGGGTTCACTGGTCTAGAGGGTCTGAGCTATCAGATTTTTATTGGCCCGTTATTGGCTAGCTTTCAATGTTTTGGTTTGGCATAATCGTAAGTAATATATTTTAGTTCTCAGCCTGTGCAGCCCATCACATGTAGGAAGCACAGCATGCCATTCCCAAAGTACAAGAGATTCCAAAAGTGCATGTTAAATCCAAATCTAACAAATCTTAATAACCATTTCCATAATCTCCACTTCAGAAAGTCAGGGAAAAGTGTTCCCCCATAGGAAGATGTACAAGTGTATTAGCTGCTGGTTAGCTTTAGAAATCTAGGCTATTTCACAAGGGCCCATGAAACATATGCTTTCTAGTGTGGTATAGGACAGATTACAAGAGTCCCTAACTTTCAAACCACAGCCACCAGCAGGAAACAAGTGACAAGAAATCAGTTGCTCCTGAGAGGAGATTTAGTGACATCCGGATATGGAAGGGTTGGGCCATTGTACTCATTACTCGCACACGAAAGTTTGCACCTTGTGCCGGGGGCACCACACTGTATAAATCAGTGCGCAGGGAGTAGCAGTGGCACTTTGTGTGTATATTATGTGTGTGTAACTGCAAGGAGCAGCAGGAGGAGGCGGTGAGGGATGGGGATAAGAGTTTATTTTTTGTCATCTTCGCGAGACAGCTACTCATTCATCCAGATCACAGCTAAAAAAAAAAAATGGTCGCAGAAATTAGCAGTTTCGGCTCAGCAGCAAAACCGGCAGCCTGTGAAGGCAGAGAGAAATTGACTAATTAGCAATGCGCACTAAAACTTGACGGTTCTTTATAGAGAGAGAGAGGGATGGGGAAAAGGAGGAGGACAAGTGAGGGGAGGAGGGCTCCATTCCCCCCCCCCTTTTCTTTCTTCCAAAGATATTTGAAATCGCAGTCATTTACGCTCTACAATTTTTACAATAGCCTTGAGCCATAATTTTTTCTGAGGCTCCTCACATGCTTCCCCCCCTTGCCTCGCCATGGTCTCTCTCCACCGGCCATGCACGGCCATTTCTCTCCCCAACCGTGGATTTCCTATTACTCTCGTTCCGACTGAGTGAGCCGAGGCCCAAGGATAATGATGTGTTGTTTCTTGCTGGCATCATTTGTCACACGCACAGTTTTTTTCTCTCTCTCTCCTTCTTCTCTTGCACAAAGCTCTGCTGCTCACTCTCTCCCTTCTTTGCTCCTGTCTCGCTCTCATATTCCTGCTCTCCCTCCTCGGCGGCTCATTCAGCAGCAGCAGCAGCAAGATGTTCATGTGCGGCCAAATAAATTGTGAGGAGTGACTTGGAGTTGGGGGGAAAGGAGAAGTGTTCGGCTTTTTGCCTGTGTGGGAGCATTACCTCAGGAAGGAGTTTGGGGCTCTTTGGAAAGCTGAGGGCATTATCCAGTACTTGTATCCAGTACTTGGGAGCAGGTAAGTTTCCAGGCCGGTAGGAGTGGGATGGAATGGAAATGACAAGGGAAAGTTCCTAATTGAGAGCAGAAATGTAAGTAAATGTGTGATGGGAGGGGAGCAGCGCAGTGACTGGGGCTGAAGGAGATCCCTCACTGGCACATGCTGGAGGAGAGGCTTGGGATGGTAGTGGGACAGCACAATAACAGACATTCAAACACGAGCCGCCGACCCCAACAGCATTCTGCAGCACCGACCTCACTCACAAGACTGGGTCGCCTATAGGGTACAGACGGTCCCTGACATCTCAGGGCCCCTGAGTGGATGTGTAACAATTGTTTTATTTACTATATACTATATAGGGATGTGTAACCTGCAGCCCTCCAGCTCTTTTTCCTCTGCTACCCTCACACTCCTACCAGCAGCTGAAGCCTGTCACAGGGATGTTGTCAGTTGTAGCTGGAGGCTCACAGGCTGGACACCCACTAAGCAACTTTACTTCTATCCCTCAGATCTGAGACCCCAGCAGCTTTTTTTTTCTGCAATGTCTTAGTTCCCCTGTTTCCTAACTTTGGCCCTGGGCTGAGGGAATCCTAGAGACAGACTGTGGCTGTAGGAAAATATGCTGAGAAGAGCTCCTAGTTTCAGATGTTAGGGGAGTTGCAATTCAACATATGAAGGATGTTTGCAAAAATGTACAACCTAAACCACCCAGGTGTCACCGAACTGCAGATCCCAGCAGGGCTGTCAGAAGGATTCTGAGAATTGTAGTTCAAGAACAGCTGGAAGGCTGATGGTTGGGCATCCCTTGTATAGCCTAATAGATTGTAATACAGTGTAGTTTAGTGTAGTGTTAAAATTCCATATTAAAGGAGCAGGTGGCTGCCCTTAGCAGCGATGCCATTGCTTGCCACCCTGCACACAGATGAGCCTTGGACTTTTTTAATTAGGTCTTACGCAGAGCAGAGCAATGTGGTGTCTAAGCAGTGTGGGTCCCACAGACAGGGGAGGATTGAAGATCATGATGCCTTTGAATGCAGTAAGATGCTCTCTTGCCTGTGCGTCCAAAGCCTAATATTGTCAGCTTCTTTAGCTATTTGTATATAAGATTTCTGTTTCCTTAGTGTTTTAATGCAGAGCTGCCCAGCCTACATCCCTTTAGCTATTGAATTACAACTTGCATTAGAAGGGAATTGTAGTTCCAAGCAGCTAGAGAAGCTGGACATTTCTAGCATAGTCAATGATACAATTGTATATTTAATAAGAGATGCCACCAAAGCATAGCCAAACTGTACTGCCCCCATACATTGCATGCTCTGTGGGTAAGAACTGGAATAGGAGCCCTGAATGGGCAGGCTATGCAATGTAATCATTTCCTGTGCTGCTGAGATACTGGAAAATGCTGTGTTCCAGGTCCATTAAATCTACTCAACTATTACATTACAAACTGACGACTCAGCAGGGACCCTTATTGTATTGAGTGATTATTTCTCTATCACAATAATAGAAGTAAAGCTGGCTACAGTCGATGGCTGAAGGGTCTGCACAGGAGGGGGTCTTTCTATAGTGTTCCTTAATTTGTTGGCACCAAACGTGTCATTTTTCCCCCAAACTTTAGTTTGTAGTCTCTTAGCAACTGTTTATATTTAAATATCCAATTATAATAATGTTGACAAATTATATTTTGTCTTTAAAAGGATTGTAGAAACAGCATTCCATGATTATTACTTTTACATTTTTTTTTTTTTTTTTGCATATTTTTATCAATAAATGGGAAAAAACAAGATTGGCTAGTATAGAAGTATGTCAGTTTAGAAGATAAAAAAAAAAGTAAAACTCCCTTTGTCAAAGCACATCACACTTTTACTGCTGTGTGGCACTGGAGTAATCCTGATTGAGCTAACCTACCTTTCCATGAAGCCTATTCAGTTTCTGGATGGTATTTAGAAAAGATGGAACTCTGGCTTATTAACATGGAATGAGAAAATACATGAAGATTTTTGATAATTACATAGGAAGAATGTTACATTTATTACAGATGCATTATGAAGATGAACATTGTAGTAGTTAGAAGAAGTAAAATAGATGCTTCCTTGACTATATGAGAGGCCATTATTATTACTTGTAGAATTGATTAGGAACCCATTGACATACCCTGCAAGTCTTGTGATTTGCTGCTTTACTTTTTGTGCTTGGCATAATTGATCATACTATGGAAAACTTGGCAGAAAGGTTTCTGGAGTGATTTGTAAAAAAATGTGGGATATAGGGAGTTCTTCCCTATATCCCCGCACTATGTATAAGAAAAGTAAGGAACATCTGGCTAAAGGCATTCAGATTAATGCAGGTCTTATACTTAGATCATCCATGAACAGCATAGACATCCACCTTCTAAAATAAAGATCTTTGTATTATCAATCAGTAAGAGCACTCAAATATGTCATGCCATGAGAAGTTTGTATGGGAACAGAAAGGTAAAATGTATAACTTGACCTCCTTATACCATTGCAAATACAAAATATGAACTTTTGTTTACCAGGTGATACTTTACTTCATCAATCTGAAAGAACGTTTTTGAGAGACGCAAACCACTTAGACTAAACCAGCATAATATAACTAATCATGGGGTGGACAAACCATACATGTTTTTTAAATCTCCTTCCTACAATAAAGGCCATTCATTAAAGGGCATGTAAAGGCATAAAAATAAAATCCCATTTTTACTTTCTTTAATGAAAAAGAAACCTATCTCCAATATACTTTAATTAAAAAATGTGTACCTTTTTATAAGAAATCTGACTGTATGCAGTGAAAGTCTCACTTCATTTACTGCTGTGGATAGGAATTGTCAGACGGTCCCTAACTGCTGAGCAGGGAAACAATCATACTTATGAACAGCAGGGGGAGCCCCCTCCTTACTTCCCAGCCATGCAGAACTCAAGCAGCTTTGTTTATGATGATCCCTAAGCAGCCCAGAGCACACTGAGCATGTGCACAGTCTTAGTCTTGCAAAGATGTTTAACAAAGTTACAAGATGGTGACCCCCTGTAGCCAACTTTGAAAGCATAAATTATTTGTTTGATTAGGCTTGTGGTGCAGTAAGTTCATGTTTATATTTAGTATACAAAATACAGCATTTGTAGCCTTATTCTATTTTAGACTTTACATGCCCTTTAAGCAACGGACCATTCACATCTATTATCATTATCACAGATGTATAAAGCACCAACTTATTCCTCAGCACTGTACAATAAATGTGTGTATACATTTGACATACAAGATTACACTCAAAAACAAATAATAATCAATGTACGTGTTAAAGAGGGCCCTTCCCACAAGAGCTTACAATCAAAAAGGGAAAGTGTTCCGAAATCAGGCGTCTTCTTGGATTAGGAAAGTCCAGCATGGTGGAGAGAAGTCTGGAATCGATATCTGTTGCTTTATAGTTATGTTGTCATGTGTGCAGCACTTAGTCCTTAGGTTGCATAACATGCCAGTATATTTTACAATTAAAAAAAAAGTTTTCTGTGAACAACCCGTTTTTTTAAGAAAAAGCAATTATTTCTTATTGTATCTACTTCCCGTGGAGCCAGAAAATTGAAGCATTCCTCAAAGTGTTTCTACATTTCTTCTTAAACATTGCCCTTAGCAGTATAACACAAGGTCAGAACTATCCTCAGTGACTCCAATGCAATGACACTGAGACCCAGAAGTTAAAAAAAAAACCCATAGAGCCTAAGGGTAGGGCAAATTATTATGTGTCCTATCAAACTGCTGAAGGAGGGATTGTCAACATATACTTGCTCTGGTGCAGTCCAAAGTCTAGAACACATAATATAAACGCTCAAATGCAGTGCACAAATGAGTCTAACCCTTATGGTCTTATTGTAACTGAATAGAAAATAAAATGTCTCTTCTATGCAAAAGGATAGAACATTTGTTTTCCTTATTCTCATTTAAAAAGTTGTATTCATGGTAAACTCAAAATAAAATGTTTTACAACCCAGACAACAAAAAGATTGATGTTACTTTCAATATTCTCAGATATCTAGGGCACAAATGAGTTTAATCATGATCAATAGGCGGCAGTATTTTCTGTTCTGTTTACCACTTTTACTATGTAGAATCCTGGTAGAAAAATAAACGTCTTTCTGCAATAAATATCTTGTGCAAAAATGAATGGAGAATCTATCCCAGTTAATATGTTGATAAGAAATTTCTGTTGGTAACATACCTTTGGTTATCCTCAATGTTTATTAGTCAAGTGGGTAAATACAGAGTTCTTGTTGGTGAGAAAGTTATTTGGAAAAAATAAATGTATGTTATTTCCTCTGGGAGATGTACCTTCTAGGGATGCATCCATTTTTAGATTCAGCCAAATACCAAAACCTCCCACAGGATATGGGTGAATACCGAACCCTAATTTGCATATTCAGATTTGAGAAAAATAAAAGAAAGTCCATACATTTTGGAGTAAAAATGATAGCATTCTGTTTTCCAGCACTATAAAGTCATATGATTTAATAGGTGCAGATTAGGTTTGGCTGATAAAGCTGAATCCTGCATGAAGTTCCAGGACTTGGCCAAATCCTGACTGAATCCTAGATTTGGTGCATTAGTAGTATCCTCATCGCTTTTTCATCATATATATGCTTTCACTAATTATTCATGTCTTATTGCCACTACTTTGTGTTTGGTAAATTCATATTGCTCCAAACAGTTTAAAATACTTTGATGATTAAAGCAATAGGCAAAAATATGTTTAGCTCAAGTCCTGCTCATTGAACAATTAGGGGGTTATTTATTAAAGTCCAAATGCTAAAAACTAGAAAAATTCAAGTTTTTTTTACTCTAAAATCCAAATTTTGAGTGGAGAAAAAAAACTCGAATTGTTCGAGATTTATTATACCCCGAGGTTGCAAAAAGTCAGAATCCGAAAATCATACCTGCCAATGTTGTATATAAGTCAATGGGAGAGGTCCCTATCCTATTTGGAAGTTTCTGTGGTCTGTGCTGCAATAAGCCTTAAAATCGGCTTCAGGCTTTTCGGGTAAAAGTCAGAAAAATTCAGACTTTTCGGGAAAAGCCAGAAAAAAATCTAGCAATTATTATTACCATTATTAACATGTATTTATATAGCCTCAACATATTTCACAGCGCTGTAGTAATTCGGGAAAATGCCCAGAAAAAAATGTACAATTTAGGGTTTCCGTTGATTTTATCAAGTTTTTCGGCAATCCAATTAAATCAAGCTTTTTTTAATAATAAATAAGCTCAAATTGTGGATTCTAGTTTGGTTGGACTTTTTTTTTAATGAAATAATCAGGAAAATTTGGATTTTGATAAATAACCCCCAAAGGGTATACTGCTCAATTATGAATTAAGGTGAGTGATAGTTTGTCAGATGAGTTGTTATAAACTCTGACCTTCTCATCTAAACATAAGTAACAAAGAGCCAACATGGAGGCCTGAAGATGTTGCCACCTTTATCTTTCAGCTTGCAAGAATAATGAATGCTCATTCATTTTGCATAAGTTATTAATTCAGGGAGGAGACTACTGACACTCAAGGGAAAAGATTGCAGCCCAAATTGTGCCCATGCATTTCCATCCCCATAGATATTAAATACCATTGAAGTAGGTTCAGGGCAGCATAAGCAAATGAAAGATCTCTAAATAGTAGCAAAATACCTTTTGTTAAAAGAGCCATACCATATTTAAATAATGTCTGGTATCTATTTATGTTGGTATGACACACTACATGCAATTACTGGTGATAAAATGCATGCAGTAATTGAACATTTTTTAGCTTCTCATTACTATTCATAACTTGTTGCCCATTTTCCTTATTAGGTCCATAGCCCTGTTGCATTTAAGGGGCGCCATGTCCAGATCGGGGGACAGGACTTCGACTTTTGACCCGAGCCATAGTGATAATTTGCTGCATGGTCTAAACCTGCTGTGGAGGAAGCAACTTTTTTGTGACGTGACTTTAACAGCTCAGGGACAGCAATTCCATTGCCACAAAGCTGTGCTGGCTTCTTGCTCTCAGTACTTCAGATCCTTATTTTCAAGTCATCCAGGGCAGGATGCCTTGCCTTCTGTTCCCAAGGACCAGCAACAACAACAGTCGGAAGAGCCTGGAACCCCTTCCTCATCTCCAGATGATAAGCTCCTGGTCAGCCCTCGGGCTATTAACAACTTAGTTCTGCAAGGCTGCTCCTCAATAGGTTTGCGTCTGGTCTTGGAGTACCTCTATACAGCCAATGTAACATTGTCCCTAGACACAGTGGAGGAGGTGCTGTCAGTTAGTAAGATCCTGCACATCCCTCAGGTTACCAAGCTCAGTGTACAGTTCTTGAATGACCAGATCTCTGTTCAGAACTACAAGCAGGTGTGCAAGATTGCAGCACTGCACAGCCTCGAGGAAACTAAGAAGCTTGCCAATAAGTACCTGGTGGAAGATGTGTTGTTACTCAACTTTGAGGAGATGCGGTCCATGCTGGATTCTATTCCACCCCCTGTCGAATCGGAACTTGCACTCTTTCAGATGACTGTACTTTGGCTGGAGCATGATCGGGAGACCCGCATGCAGTATGCCCCTGATTTGATGAAAAGACTGCGCTTTGCCCTAGTCCCTGCACCAGAGTTGGTAGAAAGGGTTCAGTCAGTGGATTTTATGAGGTCTGATCCTGTATGCCAGAAACTACTGCTGGATGCAATGAACTATCATCTGATGCCCTTCAGACAGCACTGCAGGCAAAGTGTAGCAAGCAGGTGAGGGGATAAAGGTCCATATCCATAGTTATGACAAAAAACTATTTTTTTTTAATTTGATTTATTAACCATTGGGTGGGACACAACCATTAAAGTTCACATTTAATTCCTTATAGTATGCTTATTATTGTTTAATTTGTCAATTTTGCAATAGGCATGAATTAATTTTAAAAAATCTGTCTTCACCCTCCAAACACTTTTTTCAGTTCAGTTGTTTTCAGATAGTTCACCAGAAATAAAGAACGTTTCCCCAAAATCTAAACTTAAAGGGAACTACCGGTAAAATGAGAATTTAAAGGGCATGTAAAGTCTAAAATAGAATAAGGCTAGAAATGCTGTATTTGGTATACAAAATATAAACATGAACTTACTGCACCACAAGCCTAATCAAACAAATATTTTATGCTTTCAAAGTTGGCTACAGTGGTCACCATCTTGTTACTTTGTTAAACATCTTTGCAAGACTAAGACTGTGCACATGCTCAGTGTGGTCTGGACTGCTTAGGGATCGTCATAAACAAAGCTGCTTGAGTTCTACATGGTTGTTAAGTAAGGTGGGGGCTCCCCCTGCTGTTCATAAGTATGATTGTTTCCCTGCTCAGCAGTTAGGGACCATCTGAAAATTCCTATCCACAGCAGTAAATGAAGGGAGAATTTCACTGCACACAGTCAGGTTTCTTATAAAAATGGTACACATTTTTTATTTAAAGTATAATGTAGATAGGTTTCTTTTCAATAAAGAAAGTAAAAATGGGATTTTATTTTTATGCCTTTACATGCCCTTTAATAGTAGCTTCAGCATACTGAAATAAGAAACTTTCTAAATACAATCAATTAAAAATTCTGTACCGTTTCTGAAATAATCTTCACTATTCCTCTCTCAGTGTCTGTTTCTCTTTATTTTGTCTTCATTCAGGAGTTGGGTGTCAGATGAATGATCCAATGTATCTTATAGGGAGGCTCCTTTTACCTAGAAAAGGTATTGATTGATTATTTCAAAAACAATGCAGAATTTTTAATTGATTGTATTTAGAAAGTTTTTTTACTTCAGTATGAGGAAGCTTATATTACATTTTCGTGATAGTTTCCCTTTAAAAATGAATGTCCCTGTCTCTGGCAGCTCAGTAATTCAGGTGCAGACTCTAAACGGTTACAGTTTTAGTTGATACATTTCTCAACAGCATCTTTGGAGTATTAGCAACTATTGTATCAAATCTACCATGCCTTTAACAAAACTCAGGGATTCTGCTCAGCAGGGACAAAGAAAGAATGTATCAACTAAATGTATCAATTTAGAACAGTTTACAGAGTCTGCGACCCCTCTCCCAGAGCTGCTTTAGAAAGTGAAAAATTACACTTTACAGTTCAATATGAGAAAAACAGTCTCACGTAGAAAATTGAAAGTAATTGGGGGAAAAGTCTTTATTTCTGGTGATCTACCTGAAACCAACGGAACTGAAAATAGTGTTGGAACCCATTTAAGGGTCAGATGTATCAAAATGTGAGATTAGAACTCACTGTAGAAAAAGTCACCTATGTTCTATTCAATCCTGTGGGATTTTTAGAATCATATTTATCAATGGAGTTCACCATTTGATACACATGCTTTTAAAAAATCGAATAGGGATGAATAGAAAGTGAATGGGGCTCATTTATAAACACTGGGCAAATTTGCTCCTGGGCAGTAACCAATAGCAACCAATCAGCGACTAGCTTTTTTCAGCCAGCTGCAGGTTGAACACTGAAAGCAATCATGTGATTGGTTGCAATGGGTTACTGCCCAGGTGCAAATTTGCACAGTGTTGACCCCCAGTGAGTTTTATTGTGGTGAGTTCTTAATTCACACTTTGATAAATCTGCCCCAAAGTAGGCTTATCGTCATATCCAGTGGAATCCATCTGTACTGTGATGAAGAGTTAGGAAAAGTTAGGGTAGCGTGGCCAGGGCAGCTGTCAGTGAGGCATAGGCATTCCATTTGTTGGGCCATTGCCAGGCCCATGCAATCAGGCCTTGATTTGTGACGAGGCCACAAAGGCCCGGGCCTAGGGCGGCAGAATTTTCAGGGAGGCTTGCTGCCTAGCCGCATACTGAGGAGCACTGATTGCTCCGGTTCTTGAGGGCGCACTTGGGTCTTTGGAGCCAGCACTAGGAACATACAGCCACAGGAGGTGGTGGTCACACCTGAAGTGTCCGGCGCTGTCGGGACAATATAATATTTTGTACTGTTCGATATGTTTTAAGGGACCCCAAATGTTTCCTTTGCATGGGCCCCAGAGGAAAAAGTGGGTTTGTAATGGAAATGCTTAAGTGGGCTACTGTCCTCACAGTATTGATCTTATTGACTTCAAACAAGCACCTAAAGTCAGGGCTGCCCAACTCTTGCTGATGTAACACTTCTGAGCTTTTCATAAGTGCAGAGTAGAGGCCCCTCTTCAGATTACAGCCACAGGAACTAGTAAATGCTTAAAGGGCTTACATTCCAAGCAAAGTCAACGAAAATTAATATTTGTCAAATCGTTTACTTTGGCAATAGGAAGAATATGAGAAGGAGTGAACTTATTCTTTAAACACAGAACTTTTTTTTCCCCCAATTTTGTAAATGACTTGATTTGTAAATCAGACATCCATGTTACTGACTCACATTTGCAATAATATTATGTTACTTTTGTGGCAATTTTTAATGTTTCCACAAGTGTCTTTGTTTTTTGTATTATCCTTACTTTGCAGGGAATGTCAACCAAAAATATAATTTTTTGCCTAATAAAAGAAAACAATTCTGTGCAGCATTGCCATGTATGTGCATTACACATTTAAGATGAATTTGAAGTATTTCTGTATTGCTATTGAAAGCAGTGTCTGTCCTGGTGGCTTTTTCTTGGAAAAGATTGTTCGTTTCAATACACACGTGTAGAGCTGAATCATCAGATATACAGGTACAAACAATAGAATTCTCTCTGTATCTGATGATTCAGCACTAACAATGGCCGATGTTTGGGTCCCTTCAAAGGCACTGGATCAATGTTTTCCATCCAGCCCGATCGACAAGCCGACCGATATTCAAGTCTTCTGCCGATATCGGTCGGCTCTTTTCCCACCATACATGCACTGAATATCGTATGAAAATTCATTTTGTACGATATTATCTGTGCGTCTATGGCCAGCTTTAGAAAAATGTTACAATGTAAGACACGGCAGCTGATTAATAGACCTGTCTTTGCTGGGGAACTAAGACTTTTACAACATTGTTTAAAAAGTAACAACCAGCATTTAATGCAAATACTTATTTCAACTGCAAATGTTCTTACAATAACTTTAACAGCACTGAAAATCTTTAACAAATGTATATTGAAAAATTTCTAAGAATTGTTTTCTTTTATTAGGCAAATTTTTATTTTGGGATTGACTTGCACTTTAAGGCTAAAACACCACACATTATGGTTGATTAGCCATTATATTACCATAGCTTTGTGTGTTGTCTAGCTTTTTAATTGAAACAATAAATTATACACTGCATGCATAGGGCTCATGGCTCTTACTGATGAGCGGTTGTAGCTGCGCTCCCCTGCGTTCCATTTTTCTGCGTTCAGCCGCAGGGGAGCGCAGGAATAGACGCATTACGTTTTTTCCAATGGGGCTGTACTCACACAGGCGCGTGTAGGCGCCGAACGCAGGAAAAATGCATGTTGCGTCTCAACCTGCGTTCGGCGCCTACACGCAACTGTGTGAGTCCTTACTATACCAGCCCAAAGGTATGGCAGCCCTTTATCAGTAATTAGTTCCAGAGTTGCTCCTGAGAGTGCCCATCCTATTTGAAGTTGCTCTCTTTTTGCTGATTGGATTACTGGTTGTCACTATTTGTGTTTCTGGTTACTAGCTGTGAGACCAAGGGGAAAATAAATTGAATCTGTGAAATAAGACTTATTCATAAAGCAACATAAACATATCTCAGCATTATAATCTAGCATTTTAGCCTTTATTAATTGGAACTAATATCAAACAGGAGACATTTCTGCCTGTCGGTGTCTGCTGAATCTATTTAGAAATGATCACCTATTAGAAAAACAATATTCAGGATTAGTTTAATCTAAAAGACAGAGGGGAACTAATCAGATGGTGATATTGCACCTGTCATATAAATGTATCTTCAAATAAATAACTATGTAATTATAGGCATGGGATCCCTAATCCAGAAAACCATCATCCAGAAAGCTCCAAATTACAGAAAAGATGTCTCCCATAGACTCCATTATAATAAAAAAATCCATATTTTTACAAATAATTATTTTTTCTCTAATAATAAAACAGTAACATATCATTAATCCTTATTGCAAAACCAGAATATTGGGGTTATTTAATGTTTACATGATTTTGTAGTAGAATAAGGGGGTTATTTATAAAGGTCCGAATTTATCTCAGTCTTTCTAATATCAAACATCGAGCAACTCCGAAATCCCGAATGGACCTTATTTATGAAGAAAATAGCCCGAAAAAATATGGTCGGGCAAACTTCAGAGCTTTCCCCAAAAACTCAGAATTGTTCTGAGTTTTCCAGAAAAACAGATTCTTTTGTGCCAAAACCCTGAAATCATCGGATATCGGTACAGACATCAGCGCAGACACTGGGACCTTCCCCATTGACCTCAAGAGCTTTTAGATGCGGGGGTTTCAGATTCAGAGTTTTTAGACCATCGGACTTTAATAAATCTCGAAAAAAAAAAAAAATTTTTTTATTTGCTTGATAAATAACTCCCTAAAGGTATGAAGATCCAAATTATGGAAAGATCATTAATCTGGAAACCCCCAGGTCCCATACCTATACTGTGGTTCATCAGTCTGGGTTGCAAGTTAAAAGAATTCTGCCTCCTGACTTTACATTTGTCTGTTTCAGAAAAATACGTTGCCAGGCCACGTAAAACTGAAAACATGTGAAACATGCATGTTGTAGGGGGTTATTTATGAAGCTCTGAATATTTTGGGGAAAGCTCCGAAGTTTGCCTGACCCTATTTTTTCGGGCTCTTTTCTTCATAAATAAGGTCCATCGGGAATTCCAGTTGCTCGAAGTTTGAGAAATACTGAGATAAATTCAGACCTTGATAAATAAACCCCATACAGTCAGTTAGTTAAGTATTTAAACTGCATAAAACACAGTTGAAAAGAAGAAAGTTGTGTAGAGCATGAATCACATCTTCACAGCATAGCAGCATGGAAACCAGTGCAGATTATAATTCAGACCTGCAGGATGTGGGTTTTATGTGTGTGTAACTATGTAAATCATTAAAGGAGAAACTAGGAAGCAGAGGTTTATCCTGTTTCATGTAATTATTAATAAAGGTTGAGCTACCAACCCATCTATTTGAATTTAAAGTTACATTTATGACAGGAGTAACCCACAGGGTCACTGAGCATGTGCAGCACTCCAGGGTCCAGGAATAAAGCTAATGAGAAAGAGAAAGATATGGAGCTCCACAGGCACCTTCATATAGATGATGTACTGTAGTAAGCACTATACGTAAAAATCATCATTTTATAGCCTAATTTCATTTTGTGTCTTGGTTCTGATTTAAGTAATCAGTCACCGTACCGTTCCTGTAAGATCTTTAAGGTACCTTGTTCACTACATTCCTACAGAAATATACTTAGGAAGAAATGTAATAAAATTCGCAAAAAGCAACTTTGGGAATAAAAATTAGCCTGTCACAATGTAATATTTTTTATTGGGCTTTAATTGCATTGCAAATCTTAATTGCGCATTGCGAACCTTTAACACCTGCTCTGGAGTTTCGTTAAATATTTTCTCGCAAAAAAGGGTTTGCGGTTGCAAACGTTCACAAAAGCAATTTTGTTGCAAACTTTGCGATGAAGTCGTTGAGGTCTTTAATCAGTCAAAAATTGCACAAATATGGTCGCTAACCCTAACCCTAGGGTTAGGGTTATTAGGGTTAGGGTTAGTTAGGGTTAGTGTATTAGGGTTAGGGTTAGTGTATTAGGGTTAGGGTATTAGGGTTAGGGTATTAGGGTTAGGGTTAGGGTTATTGTATTCCCCCATTAAATTTCTTGAAGTTGAATCTGGATTTGAAGGCACTTCACCCTTAATACTTTTCTTGCCTTTTGTGACACACTATTGAGTATGCTACTGGTTATATTTAAAGGGGAACTCTACAAAAACATAACTTAAGCTTTTTGAAAAGTAAACATAATTTCAAGCAACTTTGCAATATACATCAGTTAAAAAAATATGCAGACTTTTCATGATTTTTTATGGTTTCTGACAGTGCCCTAAGCCTAGCCCCTTGTTCTTCTGCTGATCTCTCTGACTACTTTGCTGAGCTGGCTGATTACTGTTACTTTGTATCAACAGCCATCCTCCAAACCCAACAATTCCCTGCACATTATTTATTTCAATAAGGAATGGAACATCACAGTGCAATGCATTGTGGGTAATGTAGTTCCTGCATGCTGTCTGTAAGCTGTGGAGAAGTTGTCACAATTTGTAACATCAGTGTTAAGTCCCTCCTTCCCTGCCAGGATTTCAAATGATGCAGAAAGAGAAGAACTGTTAAACAGCTGGATTTCAGCATAGAAAATGGCATTTATTCATACTTTTTGTAGAAACAGGTAACTGTGATCGATATATTAGGGTTTTCTGTGTTATGTGGGCCTATCAAATTTTAGCTTGGAAGCCAGAGTTCCCATTTAATATCTATTATCTTGGATATGAACCAAAGTGTATCTTTTTTCCACTAGAAGTGTTAGTATGAAAGTGTTAAACAACATGAGCAAATTATTATTTCAGACTAATATATCTGGGGGGTTTTCTGTTTTTTTCTTGTACTTCATGGATGTTTTTTACCTTCAAATACTGCTTAGATTTTTTTGTAATTTAGTTGTATTGATTTGCATCCATATAATCAGAAACTGTTCATGTTTAAAATGTTTATTAAACAAATTTCCCAGTGGCTTTGTTCCGGTTCAGTCAGCTCAATCACATTAGTGGGGTCAATATTATTTACTACACCCATGATTATAAACATCCAACTAAGGCTAATGGAACATTGTAGATTTGTCGGCCACATTTAAATTTGCACTACCTAAATCTACCGAAATGTTTTCCCACTAGCAATAAAGTAAATCGCTGGTTGGAATATATACTTCTTTTTCTAAAGTCGTCACTTATGGTTTCCTTGTGAGGCTACTTTAGGCGGGAAAGCATTTTGGGGAAATTTGTAACCCTGAGTACCCTAATCTAGAAATAGCAGATGAGACTTCTGTTTTTGGTCAATATTAAAATGCTTTCCCTATTTTATGCTAAAGAGTGAATAAACTGTCGTAAGGTGCTTTACTTGCTGGATCATCTTGTACATTATTAAGGGGATCCTGTCTTTGGAAAACATGTTTTTTTTCAAAGCGCATCAGTTAATAGTGCTACACCAGCAGAATTCTGCACTGAAATCCATTTCTCAAAAGAGCAAACAGATTTTTTTATATTCAGTTTTGAAATCTGACATGGGGCTAGACATTTTGTCAATTTCCCAGCTGCCCCTGGTCATGTGACTTGTGCCTGCACTTTAGGAGAGAAATGCTTTCTGGCAGGCTGCTGTTTTTGCTTCTCAATGTAACTGAATGTGTCTCAGTGAGACATGGGTTTTTACTATTCAGTTTTGTTCTTAGATCTACCAGGCAGCTGTTATCTTGTGTTAGGGAGCTGTTATCTGGTTACCTTCCCATTGTTCTTTTGTTTGGCTGCTGGGGGGGGGAAGGGAGGGGGTAATATCACTCCAACTTGCAGTACAGCAGTAAAGAGTGATTGAAGTTTATCAGAGCACAAGTCACGACTTGGGGCAGCTGGGAAATTGACAATATGTCTAGCCCCATGTCAGATTTCAAAATTGAATATAAAAAAATCTGTTTACTCTTTTGAGAAATGAATTTCAGTGCAGAATTCTGATGGAGCAGCACTATTAACTGATTCATTTTCCCCATGACAGTATCCCTTTAAACTTTCACTGTTTTATACTTATGTAGGAAAAGTCACTAATATTGCACCAGTTCTAGTAACCCATAGCAACCAAAGAGTAGGCAGCTGAGCTAGATCCTGTCACAAAGCAACTGTGTTTTGCTGTAATGGGCCAACAGACCTGGTGTGAACATTGTGAATTTAGCAAGTTAAAGTATTTTTTAAGAAAGTACAAGTACAAGACCTGTTATGCAAAATGCTTGGGACCTGGGGTTTTCTGGATAATGGATCTTTCCTTAATTTGGACCTTCATACCTTGACTCTACTAGAAAAGCATATAAACATTAAATAGACCAATAAGCTGGTTCTGCTTCCAATAAGGATTAATTATAACTTCGTTTGGATCAAGTGCAAGCTACTGTTTTATTATTATAGAGGAAAGGGAAATAATTTTTTTAAATCTGAATTATTTGAATAAAATTGTGTCTATGGGAGATAGCCTTTATGTAATTTCGGAGCTTTCTGGATAACGGGTTTCTGGATAATAGATCCCATACATGTATAAGTATTAAAGGGCATGTAAAGGCATAAAAATAAAATCCAATTTTTACTTTCTTTAATGAAAAAGAAACCTATCTCCAATATACTTTAATTATAAAATGTGTACCGTTTTTATAAGAAACCTGACTGTATGCAGTGAAATTCTCCCTTCATTTACTGCTGTGGATAGGAATTGTCAAACGGTCCCTAACTGCTGGGCAGGGAAATAATCATACTTATGAACAGCAGGGGGAGCCCCCGCCTTACTTTCCAGCCATGCAGAACTCAAGCAGCTTTGTTTATGATGATCCCTAAGCTGCCCAGACCACACTGAGCATGTGCACAGTCTTAGTCTTGCAAAGATGTTTAACAAAGTTACAAGATGGTGACCCCCTGTAGCCAACTTTGAAAGCATAAATTATTTGTTTGATTAGGATTGTGGTGCAGTAAATTCATGTTTATATTTAGTATACAAAATACAGCATTTCTAGCCTTATTCTATTTTAGACTTTACATGCCCTTTAACCAGTGTACAAAAAAGTAGGATTGGAGGATGATTTGCTGATTAACTGCGATACAGTCTAACCTTCAATTGCTATTTGTTTGAACGTTACACTTTTTTGCAGCTTCACCAATTCTAATGCATTTGAATGGGTACTTGTGAGAGTATGTTGTCTGATGACATCACTGATGTCAGCATCATCCCAGCATGCCTGGTGGTCACTGTTGCCCCTGCTGCTAGTCACTCTGCTATTGTATATACACTATCTGAGCCTGGTATTGATTCCTGACTGTCTGACCCTGATTGTATAGCAAGAAAAACATCACTATCTGGCCAAAAGGAATCCACAGGCCAAAAGAATAAGTTAAAAAAATAGGTCTTTAAGTTAAAAGTATATGTGCATCTCCATAGGCCCTACGCATTTCATACCCGCATGGTACTTAATCATGGGCTAAGACCCTGATCCTGATTGTAAACTGTTTGCCCTAATCATTTGCTTAAATTCCAACTCAGAAGGGTTAATGTAATAAAAGGCTAACATTTAGGGGGGTTATTTACTAAACTCCGAATGCAAAAATCACAAAAAAATTTTTTTTATATAAAATCGAACTTTTGAAAAATTGATGAGAAATCCGAAAAAAATCTTGAAAAATCAGATTTTTCGCGGTTTTTTTCGGATTTCTTGCTGGTTCATCTTGTACATTATTAAACTTTCGCTGTTTTATACTTTACTAAACAAAATTTTTAGCAAAGTCTATTAATAAATAAGTCGAAAATACCCTTCGGTTTTTGGTCGGGGTTTATTAGAAAATATTGAGATAAATTCAGACTTTGATAAATAACCCCCATGTCTAGTGCCTAACTTCTGCCTTGCCTTGTTAACCCTGCCTGTTCTTATATAAAGTGTTCCTGTTTGCCAAGCACCTGCCCTGTCAAACCCTTAAAGTGGCCAAGGGCCCCTTGGTTGTCCTTAGTGGACCCTGGTTTCCTGACAGTGCTTTTCCTTAATTTTACACCAAAAACTTGTATATGTTTTCCTTAAAACAGACTGTTCACCCTCTGAAAATGTTTTAGCATAATTAGGCTAGTTAAATGAATAACCTCATGGTAATCTTAGCATGGGTCTTGGTGTAAATACCTTATTTCAATTATTATGCATATTCTGTAACCATCCATAAATCACTTTTTTATGTTAGTGCAGCTGTCATTCAGTGATCTTTCTTTCTACTATTCATATTCATATTCCTATCTTTCATTCTTATCACTTCCTCAACGCTAGGGTAAATTGGACCCTAACAACCACATAGCTCCTGGAATTCCAAAGTGAGGAGCAGCTGAACAAAAAGCTAAATCACAAAAATAAAAACCTTTTTGCCGTCACCATCAAAGATCTGGGGCGTGCCAAGAAAAACTGGTAGATTGTCGACAAAAAATGTGGCTACCTGTATCTCTTATACTGTAATTATGGTTATAGCCATGGTACAGGAGTTTTTTTCCCCTAATATTGAGCATGGTGTAGCATTCTGAGACAATTTGCAATTAGTCTTCTAGTTTTATTCTCCATGGTTTTTGAATTAGACTAAGAATTTATACTGCTGTCTGTTTAATTACTCTACCAACAGAGGCAGCAGCTTGTAGGTCAGAATGGAACATGAATAAAAAAAGCACCTACATGAAACCGTAAGCAATAAAAAAAAAAGAATAACAATTAAACAGAAGCCGTACAGTCTTTTTTTGTTGCTTGGGTGAGAACAGAATAAAAATATTAATAATTCAGTATCTGTAATAATAAAACAGTACCTTGTACTTGATGGCATATAAGATGCATAAATATTTATTGGTGGCAAAACAATCCTATTTCGATTATTTAATGTTTAAATGGTTTTTTAAATAAACTTAAGGGCACACATAGCCGACTATCTGCTTTCCTCCGTGTTTTTATAGAAAAGGAGAAAAGTGGATTTGCCTTAGCTCCATCAACAGGCCTGGCGTTGGACTTTGTAGAGCTACACAGAGCAATATTGTCGCAAAAACCCTAATGTATGCATTTTCGTTGCTATAGCTGCTCCATGTAGCTAGGTATGGTGATCTAAATACTGATAGATCCCTTATCTGGAAAACCTCAGGTTCCAAGCATTTCAGATGATAGATCCTATAACTGATAATGTGCTTATAATGGTTTTATCTAAAACATATGAAAAGTTAAATTAAATGTGAGCTTTTAATAATGAAGGGACAACCAAAATATATTGTTTGGGTATTTTGAATGGGAGATTGTTTGATCATTATTAGGTTTTGCTTTTAAAGAATCTGGAGATGGATCCAAATATATCCATATTGTTGTTAAAATCATTAAAGACCTTTTGGGCTCATTTACCAATGGAAACGCAAGTGAAATTAAGGCTGCATTTATGCTATTTACTAGGGATGCACCGAATCCACTATTTTGGATTCGGCCGAACCCCCGAATCCTTCACGAAAGATTTGGCTGAATCCGAACCCTAATTTGCTTATGCATATGCAAAAATTAGGGGTGGGAAGGGGAAAACATTTTTTACTTCCTTGTTTTCTGACAAAAAGTCACGCAATTTCCCGCCCGCCCCTAATTTGCATATGCAAATTCAGATTCGGTTCAGCTGGGCAGAAGGATTTGGCCGAATCCAAATCCTGCTGAAAAAGGCTGAATCCCGAACCGAATCCTGGATTCGGTGCATCCCTTCTATATACAATGTGCCAGTGCATTCTTTTAGCAGCTTGCTACTTCCTGGAAGCACTTATGCTCCTGCCCAGCCTACTCTAATGAATATCATGGAATTACAAGCATTAATGCTAGATAAACCTGGAACAACTGCCAGCCTGGGTAAGGTGGTAATTTAAGGAATCCTATAGCAGGTTGAGTCAATAGCCTCAATAATGGTGTTAGTAAATGGGTCACTAACACCATTATTATTGCACCAGGCAAGAAGTGACAACATTCCAACATACTAAAATAGAATTTACTGAAATGGACGCTAGTTGCAAGTTGCTGCACTTACAAAAACAGTAATTTGGCATCATTTCTATGAAGCCTTATTAGAGTTGTTTCCCTCTGTTTTTAAAGTTCTATAGCCTTTTAGCACTTGGTGTGATTTAAAGGCAAATCTCTGGATGCAAAAACTGGGTTGCACTGCTCTCCAGTTTCTAAATGAACTGTCAGATCTGAGTGTGCATGAGGCCTAAATCCATGCCATTATATTTTGCCTGTTGATGGTATTCCTGTAATAGAACAATTGCATGCAACAACACTATAAGAGTGAACAGGGCCGGATTTACATAGTGGGCACCCCTAGGCCCGCTGATGTTTGTCGCCCCTGTCCCCTCCCTTTTATTCCGGCAAATTTCATTTTTTTTTCATTTTATCTCCTGAGCATCCACAGTGTTTCTGAACCAATGTGGGTGTGGTTGGGCAGCATGCCACCCCCTAAACTCCTGCCACCCTAAGCCTGGGCCTAGGTGGCCTTTCCACAAATCCGGGCCTGAGAGTGAATAAAACATACTGATATATCTGCATGCACAAAGCATTCTTTTTCATTGGCCCTATGTGCTCTTAGTAATTAGCACCACTAAGAAGGCTAAAAAAACTGCTTTTCACTAGTAAATAACCCACAGTAGCCTGTAATTGTTAGTTTCTAATGGTCTGTTGCAATTAGAATAATGAAAGTAAGCAGTTTGCTAGATTCTAAAAGTGATACCGGGTTCAGAAATGAAACATATGAATAGGTTGTTTAAGGAAACATTTTCTACCACTTCATTATTTATATCTAGTTTAATGAATATTTCATAATTGCGTGAATTTATTATATGCATGTTTTTCTAGTATCGGTGCCTTTTTGACAACTGGTGGCAACTATAATTTCACACCAATCTGTATATGTCAGTTCTGAGACACACCCTTATAGAAAATATATGCCATAAACATACAAACACTAATGTAAGTATACATTGTATTGAAATACAGTTGGATGTAAAGTGTGATTTTTAACCAGTCAGCCTTTCACACTGAACAACAAGGGGCAGTTCTACTAAAGGGTGAAGTGGCTAACGCTAGCGACTTTTTGCCAGAAATCACATCCGCAGGGACACCGCCAATTCATTAACAGGCACAGGCATCAATTCTCTAGTGAAAAAGACTGTCGCTAGCGTGTGTTTTCGCACTCTATCGCCAGGTGACTTTTCACTCTGGCGTAAGTTTGTTACTCCTCAAATTCAGTAAAGTGCGGATTTTACTGAACGCTACCTCTTTTGCCAGAGTTGACTTTGCCCCCTTAGAGCAGGCAACGTGCTAAATAGAGGCAAGATCTTCCTCAATCTTCTGTCACTTACATCATATCCTGTGTGCTGGAAATGCATTAAAGTTCCAAAAACGCTGGCGACTTTTCCTTTTTTGAAGCAGGATTGCCTGCAAAAGTCCTGGCTTAAACATTTTTTGGGTAACCGGTTTTCTCCAGACATTTCATAACATATGGAACATTAATTTTACAGTGGGCTCATGTGTAGGCCATTATATTAACTCTGTTGTCTTTAGTAAGGTTCCCTGGACATTTGTAAGAAAAAGTGATAAGTTCAAGCATTTGCAGCAACATTTATAATAAAGATCTCCATGCAACTTTAAATTACCCGCCATATGCAAATTGATCTAACCTCAAGATCACTAGCGAATTCTCGCTAGGCACAAATGAACGCTAGCGCATCTTCGCTCTGAAATGCTCGCACTGCTGAAGTAACGATAGCGAAAAGTCAGCAGTGTTCGGCGCCCAGTGCGCAACTTCGCATATCAGTGAATTGGCGTAGCAGTAGCCAATTTGCACCAGGCAAAGTTGTGCGATGTGTTTGAATCGGTCGCTGGCGACAATTCGCCCTTTAGTGAATCTGTCCCAGGTCGGGTACAACAGGCCTATAAAGGAAGCAGAGGTGATTACAAATAAGGAGTGTTTCAAGGCACACCCAAGAAATGAAATCTGCTCCACCATAATGTCAAGATCAAGAAGTCAAGTAAAAGTATGCACACACAATCCCACACTTTTATTCTTCTCTGTGTACCCAATAATGGTGTGTGTGTGGGGTATTTTCTGACCTGTACCAGCCACTACCAGTTCCTTAACCCAACAAGGGGCGAAGAAGAACCCCATGCTTACCCACTCTGATGAGGTCAAAGATAATTGAAACAAAATAACTGGTGGTGCACTTCTGTTACCAATTATCCACAATGTCGGGTGCTCACTGCAGGAGTCTCCTGTAACATCCCAACTATTGCAACAATTAAAAAACAACAGGGCACTCAGATTAAAAAGAAACAAACTATTTTACTAGCACAGCATCTAAACATGCTTCAAATCCTAAAACAATTGGGGGTATTTAGTCTCCCTCTACTATGCACATTTTCACTTCCATCCCTTTGCTGAGTTTATACTCATTTCTCTTTCCCTCCATTCATTTTTAATATCCATTTCTCACCATATTTGTATTTTTCCCATTTATTAGAAAATCAAGTTTATATAAATCTTACCAACAACAAGGTCTGTTTATGGTAAATCTAATGCGTGAATCAGATTACCACTGTTTGCAAATGCTTTGGGACTGTAAGGCTCAATGTGAAGGGGACTTTCACCAGAACATGAAAGAATATGTATTAAAGGAATATTTATATACACAGAGCAAAAGACATTCTGTCAGATTTTTAAGTTGCACATGACTGATTCCTCAAAATGTTGTCATCACTATAAACAGCTAAAAAGGTCTGTAATTGGGCAGTTACTAAGCTGCTTGGTGAGCATTCATGGTCATCATCTGCTGTTGTGTGTCTTATTTTTATTATCTCAGTCAGAGTGATGTTGAAAGTTAGCTTAGACCTTTCCATGGCCTGGTCAGAGATTTCACCATTAGATTATGTGAGGTTTGAAATGTAGTGCATAATAAAATGAAAGAGCTAAATTTACTGGCTATGGTTTGTCTCCTGGAGGCACACAGGGAATTAATCTAACAATTCTGCCGTCTGAGTTCTCAGCGCTCGTTTGTTATCACCACTGGGCACTTAAAAGGTGAGATCAAGTTTTACAATACAGTGTCAGGAACAGGTTTTATGCAAATGATTAAAATGTACTGCTGTCCTATGGGAATCAGATATTCGTGTTTTAGATTGCCCCTATCTGGGATATATCTCTGCTTCTTTTTTTGTTATAAGAAATTGATGGAATCTTCCTGGTAAAATGTTTTAAATTTCCTCCAGTTTTGATGCCTGTTCTTTTCTGATAATTAAGCTGCAATGTCACATAAAGGCACTTCTTTTAATTGTAGTTTTTAGTTAAGCTGATGCCAAACACACCAGCTAATTTATGACAGTTCTGGAGCTAACACTCCTACATAAGATTACATCACGCTTACAAGTATCTTGGGTATAAAGGGGCAGTATGCACTTGTGGTCAGCATTAGTCCTGTAAATAAAGATGGTGATAAAAGCATTTTTTACATAAACTATAAAAATGCCCTATACAATCCTTTTTCAACAATTTTCATTTTACAACTATTACTGCCTCTGGTTATTGAGATTAACCATGGGAAACAATATCTAATCTGATTTATCTACCATCCTAGTTATACCTTATGAGGTGCTCATTATTATGTGTGTCTGAGACACAGGTAATCTAAATGGAAACGACTTTTTTTTTTTTAGCTCATTATACAAACCCTGATGATTCCAGGAGGCAAGTACAGGTATTGCCCATTGAGTATTCATTTTTAGTACATTTATAGGATACATTATCCGGAAACCCATTATCCAGAAAGCTCTGCGTTATGGAAAGGCAATCTCACATAGATTCCATTTTAATAAAATAATTAAAAAATGTATAAAAGTGATTTCCTTTTTCTCTGTAATAATAAAATAGTAGTATGTACTTGATCCCAACTAAGAGTTATTAAGGGGCACATTTATCAACGGTCGAATTTCGAATTTGAGGGTTTTTTTGTTTAATCAAATTCAGACTGTAATCCCCTGTATTGTTCACATCTGTGATCCCCCTGTATTGTTCACACTTGTAACACCTCTGTTGTTCACATCCTAAAGCCTGTACTGTTCACACTTGACTGAAACTTCCCACATTGTTCACACCTTAAACCAAATGCTAATGTAATGGGGCACCAGCACTGTGTCACTGTATGTAGCACATTTTAGAGTGGTCCTGATCAGTGGAAACTGTCTCCTGCTCTGTTCTACCTTCCCTATGCTCCCTGTGTGTGCCATAATCTTGGCCTGGCCTACTCTGCCTGTATGTGCCATACTCTGCCTTCCCTATGTTCCCTGTGTGCTATACTCTGCCTGCCATATGCTCCCTGTGTGTGCCATTCTCTGCCTTCCCTATGCTTCCTGTGTGTGCCATAATTTTGACCTGGCCTACTCTGCCTGTGTGTGTGTGTCATACTCTGCCTTCCCCATGCTCCCTGTGTGTGCCATACTCTGCCTTCCCTATGCTCCCTGTGTATGTGCTATACACTGCCTTTCATATGCTCCCTGTGTGTGCCAGACTCTGCCTTACCTATGCTCCCTGTGTGTGCCATACTCTGCCTTCCCTATGCTCCCTATGTATGTGCCATACTCTGCCTTCCCTATGCTCCGTGTGCCATACTCTGCCTTCCCTATGCTCCCTGTGTATGTTCCATACTCTGCCTTCCCTATGCTCCCTGTGTGTGCCATACTCTGCCTTACCTATGCTCCCTGTGTGTGCCATACTCTGCCTTCCCTATGCTCCCTGTGTATGTGCCATACTCTGCCTTCCCTATGTTCCGTGTGCCATATTCTGCCTTCCCTATGCTCCCTGTGTGCCATACTCTGCCTTCCCTATGCTCCCTGTGTATGTGCCATACTCTGGCTTCCCTATGCTCCCTGTGTGCCATACTCTGCCTTCCCTATGCTCTCTGTGTGCCATACTCTGCCTTCCCTATGCTCTCTGTGTGCCATACTCTGCATGCCCTATGTTCCCTGTGCCATAATTTTGGCCTGGCCTACTTTGCCTATGTGTGTCATACTCTGTCTGCCTATTCTCCTTAGGTGTGCCATGCTCTGCCTTCCATATGCTCCCTTTGTGTGCTCTACTCTGCCTGTTGAACATAAGCCTGATATTTGTTCTGGGGGTTTGTTAGCATTTGAAAATTATTGTTAGGGGGCACTAAGATGTTTAATCATGTGCTGGGGGTGCTGTGTTATCCACAGGGGATGAGGCATATGGATTTAAGGGTAGGTCTTAAAGGAACAATTTATATTAAAGGGCCAGTTCAGTATAAAAATAAAAACTAGGTAAATAGATAGGTTGTGCAAAATAAAAAAATGTTTCTAATATAGTTAGTTAGCCACAAATGTAATGTATAAAGGCTGGAGTGAGCTGATATCTCACAAAATAGAACAGAACACTACTTCCTGCTTTTCAGCTTTCTAACTCGAGTGGAAACCAAGAGAGATGAAAAGTAGGAAGTTGTGTTCTGTACTGTTATGTTAAACATCCAGTCACTCCAGCCTTTATACATTACATTTTTGGCTAACTAAATATATTAGAAACATTTTTTTATTTTGCACAACCTATCTATTTACCTAGTTTTTATTTTTATACTGAACTGTTGCTTAGAATTATGGTTTCCTTTATTAGGCAAAAAAATATGTATTTCTTATTATGTCAGTGTCAATTTTTAGGTGTTGGCAATTAAATGAAGGAAGAAAAATCTTAATAAAAATAAGAGTGTACCATTTTAGAAGCATATCATTGTACTTTTACACAGTTAGGGACTGGAGCGCTCTAACCACCCGCCGTATCATTAAGATTAGATATTGGAACGTTCTTCTACTTCGCGGTCTGCTAATACATTTAATCCAATTTTGCTCACCGCTGTTTGAAATTGGCTCGGGTGCATATGCCCCGAGCCCTCCGCTTTAAATATCCCAATAAAGTAAACTTGTGGGTCACTCACCGCTCCTGTTCGGTGGTCCGGGTGCTGCGCCCCGAACCCTCAGCATAGGGGAGACATCAAGGTACAAATCAACACTTTGGCACGCACTCCACAGGACTCCAGGTAACGGTAAAAAGGATTTTTCTTTATTACACAAACAAATATCCACCTAACGCGTTTCGTATGTTACCACACGTAATCATAGGCATATGCATGCCTATGATTACGTGTGGTAACATACGAAAACGCGTTAGGTGGATATTTGTTTGTGTAATAAAGAAAAATCCTTTTTACCGTTACCTGGAGTCCTGTGGAGTGCGTGCCAAAGTGTTGATTTGTACCTGCATATCATTGTACAACAAAACATTTATTACTATCCAGGTAGGAAATTACAAAAGACCTCTAGCACTACTTTGGAAACATCCTTGGCCATCAGCACTGTAGACACTGGTGCACATGGGAAGAGCAAGTCTAAATATAAAAACTCTACAAAGTATAGAACTGAAACACAAAGCATCTGCAGTGAACATATAACAATTAATTGTTCTCAATATACTGCAATAAAATGCATTCCGCTTCAGTTGAATTTTTCCAAGGTTTCTTAGGTGTAAAATGACTGGGAATAATGAATGTGACTAATATGATTTTTGATGTGTAACTTTAAAGCCTAAGCCAATCACAACTACAGGGCATTTAATGTGTATCCAGCTGGAAAGTTCAATAATTTATTGTGATAATAGAAGAAAAAAGGCAATTCTGCAAGGCACATGATAGAAGCTTAGTTTTAGGGCTGCTCTTCTTTTATGTATATTATCTTCATAACTCATACTTTAAACCTCTTCTGAGATGATTATGGTGAGATGGGAAGAGATTGTATTGATAATCTGGACAAATAGGCTTGTGTTGTTATAATGCACATCTTTTATGTTTTGTTTTGGGTGAAGAATTCGATCCAACAAGAAAATGCTGTTGTTAGTGGGAGGATTGCCTCCAGGACCAGACCGACTTCCCAGCAATCTTGTGCAGTATTATGATGATGAAAAGAAAACATGGAAAATACTGACGAGTAAGTTCCCATTTTATTGTATACTATTATCGGTGGCATTACTGTTTTTGCAGTACAGGTATGGGATCTGTTATCCGGAAACCCATTATCTAGAAAGCTCCGAATTACTGAAAGACTGTCTCCCAAAGACTCCATTATAATCAAATAATCCAAATGTTTAAAAATTATTTCCTTTTTCTCCGTAATAATAAAACAGTATCTTGTACAGGTACGGGATCCATTATCCGGAAACTCATTATCCAGAAAGCTCAGAATTATGGAAAGGCTGGCTCCCATAGACTCCATTAAAATGAAATAATCCAGATTTTTTAAAATTGATTTGCTTTTTCTCTGTAATAATAAAACTGTACCTTGTACTTGATCCCAACTACAACATAATTAATCCTTATTGAAAGCAGAACCAGCCTATTGTGTTCATCCAAAGTTTACATGATGATGAGGAAATGGCAAATGCTAGTACTCAGAAGATTAAAATATTTGTGTTATTATCCTGAATAAATTTAACAGCTCATATTGTTGATAATGGATATTTCGCAGGAGTGCAGCTTGTACCTGATTGTACTATGTTTTCCAATTCCAGTTTAAAAAAATATGTATATTATATATATATATATATATATATATATATATATAAATCAATAATCAATAAAATGGAACAACTATGCAGTGGACTTAACACACATATATTTAAAGACAGAGTTACTGCATCATCTAGTATTTTTAGGTGGCTACAGTGCAGTCATGAAATTAATTAATTCACTATACTATATATACCGTATATACTCGAGTATAAACCGAGTTTTTCAGCATCCAAAATATGCTGAAAAAGTCTACCTCGGCTTATACTCGGGTTAGCGGGCAGTAGATGAGATTGCAGTCACTTTTAATCATTCCTATACCAACAGTTCACTTGGGGAGAGACTGCAATATCACACAGCGCCCTCTGTTGGTTATATGAAAGAATAACAGTGCGCCCTCTGTTGGTTATATGAAAGAATAACAGTGACTGCAATATCACGCAGCGCCATCTGTTGGTTATATGAAAGAATAACAGTGCGCCATCTGTTGGTTATATGAAAGAATAACAGTGACTGCAATATCACACAGCGCCCTCTGTTGGTTATATGAAAGAATAACAGTGACTGCAATATCACACAGCGCCCTCTGTTGGTTATATGAAGGATTAACAGTGATGGCAATATCACACAGCACCCTCTGCACATGGTAGTGGGACAGTGGGACAATGCACACAGTAATCCGTTTGGCAATTCTCTGTCACCATCAACTTTGCAAAGAAGTCCGGTTGATCGCTGGGGGGGCCGCTTTGGCAGAATGTGCGCTGCTGGGAGACAGGGCTGTAGTTGTGTCTAGGCTTATACTAGAGTCAATAAGTTTTCCCAGTTTTCCTAGGTAAAATTAGGTACCTCGGCTTATACTCGGGTCGGCTTATACTCGAGTATATACGATATATATATTTGTTCCTGAATCTAAAGATATGGGAAAGCTGCTGTCGCAAAACAGTGCCTTGCACTGGTAAACTTGTATGGATTAGGAGGGTATTTTATATACTGTACTAGCTTTGCTGACTCCAAAGACTGATTTTTTTTTATTGAGGAAAATTATCACATCAATATAACATTACAATCACGACAATATAATGATCCCAACCATTCTATTTAACATTCATAATAACACATGATAAGTCATTATAACCATGACTTACACGTCTTAAATTTCCATATCCACTCTGCATTTTCCAAACCTAAAGTTTTTTTTATCTCTCATACCATGTACATAAAGTTTTCCACAAATCATTCCTTTAACAGAAATTACTTCTTTTCTGAAAACTAAAATGTTTCTCACATCCCACAAAACCTCCTTCACACACCCCATTAAGGGCCACAAGACTCCTGCTTGCTATTTAGTGATACTCCCCATATCACATAGCCCAAATAGAAACATATTAAAAGTAAGAAGTTGAACTCCAGTCAATCCACCCACAAAAGAACCTAAATTTCTCCAAACATTTTTCACAAATCCACATTCCCACAGAACATGATTCACATTCTCAACCATTCTACATCCCTCTCTAGGACATACCTCACTGTCTAGCATTCTCCTCCTTCTCTAGAATTCCCTAGTTGGTAGACATTTATGCACAGTTAACCAACACATATCTTTCTGTCTATTTGAAAGTTCTTTCACATTCACATTCTTCCACACGCTCTTACTTTCTTCTTTCTTAAGACCCTCAATCACTTTCATGTTTTGTTTTGCTTCCAACACTCCCAACACTTTCTTACTCTCAAACCATTCTTCTTTCTTTACGTCCTTCAGTTCATATCTTCTCACACACCTTTCAATCCTAACATAGAACCACGGTGCCTGAAAACAAACTGGCTTTCTCAAGTCCACCTCACATAATCCATACTTTCTCAGTGAGTTCCCAGCTACATATCTCAGCATGCATCCAGCTAGACTCTCTTTAACACTCAACTTGACACATCCACTT
Organism: Xenopus laevis; assembly: GCF_017654675.1. Lineage (NCBI taxonomy): Eukaryota > Metazoa > Chordata > Amphibia > Anura > Pipidae > Xenopus > Xenopus laevis. Next base: position 97,824,879 of record NC_054382.1, on the reverse strand, counting down.
ACATATTTAACCGCCAAGAATTTTTTAATATCCACAACATTCTTACCACCCTTCGCTTTTGATTTTATTACTGTCTGATTTTTTTTTTTTTGATTTTTTTTATCTGTCGCTTTAATTTCTCCATTCTAGAGGTCCAGAAGAACACAAAAACAGCTCTTACTATTTGTTTTAAAATTCTATCAGGAGCAGGAAACACATTACTAACATATAACAGAGTTGGAACTAAAACAGCTTTAATAACCAAATTCTTTTCATCCAATGATAAAGTCCTTAAAGACCAAAAAAAAATTGTTTTCTCTATCTTTTTCTTCGGCTCCTCCCAACTCTCTCTCCCATACATATCTTGATTAAATTGTATGCCTAACCTTTCAACTGAATTTTCTTCTACTACCCACCTACATAACTCTTTTTCTCTCCATACCCAAACATCTTACATTTGCTCTTTTCCATATTACTTTTGAAACCACTTGCAGAACAAAATATATCAATCAACAACTTAACACGTCTTAAACGTCCATTATCCTTACACACTACAGTCACATTGTCCATATAGCCCATCACATTCAAACACCTCTTCCAGGAATCTTTACGCCTCTCACCATCTTATAACCCTTCAACATTCTCAACAACGTCTCTATCACACATACAAAAAGGACAGGGGATGCAGGGAACCCCTGTCTCACTCCAGACATGATTGGCACACCCTCAGTTAACCACCCATTCACAACCTTACTCACAATTGCACGATACAGACATTTAATCCACCAAAGCATTCTCTCAGGTACACCCATTCTTTCCAAGACTTTAAACATAAAATTATGAACTACCCAGTCATAGGCCTTTTTAAAGTCTATAGCTAAGACTGTAACTGATTGCTTTCTTTTGCTGATCTTTTGCAAAGATTGATATTCTATGTGCAACACTCTCAATGTGACATGCTAGCCCACTTTGTGTATTAATACATCCCTTGAAATCCATTTTATAAATGGGAAAACCCCATCATCATCTCCTTTTTTGTTGTTGCATTGTATCTTTATAATTGTAATTATTCTTTTTACTATCACTTGCATTATGTGGTTTCTATAAAAATGAATTTACCCAAGCCTACTGCCAAGTGCCCAAACTCACATTACAGTTTGTGTAAACATTGCAATTGCAGGTAAAGTTGCTGTACCGTGTTAGTCAGTAACAACAGCAGGGCAACCTTTGTGAAATAAAAAAATAACAAAAGTGGTATAAAGTTGATACCTTTATTGGCTAAATAATATAATCTTAGCAAGCTTTCAGAACATTTTAGTTCCTTTTTCAAGCTGAACATTGCATAAACATTTTTAGATCTAATTACTGCAGGTTAGTATTCTAAATGTTTGGGGAACTGGTTTTATCACAGCATTTGTGTTATTTAATTTGCATAAATATACAGTACATATGTTTATACTTAAAGTTCATAAATTAATTGGATCTGTTGTCGAGAATACTTTGGACTAGTTTTTTTTTCTCAGTTAAGTGGTATCTCCATAATGTGAAATCGCCATTCCTTAAAGTGATTGTGACACTAAAAATTTCTTTTTTTCAAAATATTAATCTACATTAAGAGGCCTATTTATCAAAGGCTGAATTTTTAATTCATGTGAATTTTTTTAAATTCAAATATACTCACAATTCGACTGGAAGGTTATCTAAGAAAAAATTTGAATGGCTGATATTCGAATGGTTCTGACCCAAACCATCTCCAAATGGCTCAGCGAACCTCTGCCATTGACTTGTACATAACTCGGCAGGTTTTAGGTGGTGAGTTTTAGAATTAGGACTGTTTCCATGGTTGAGGTGTGATACATCTCACATTCAAATTTACTTTAGAATAGGGGGATTTAAATTCGAATGTGTGAATTTTAAAACTCGAAAATTCGAATTGACTATTCAACCTTTGATAAATCTGCCCCTTACAGAGGAACATGGGGGTAAGAAAGGTAATGTAAAAGCATCAGGCAAAGGCCGTGACCGTATGGGTTGCTGAATGGATGTGTGGGAGTTGAGCTCCGTCTCTAAGCTAAACTCTTAGCGGTGGACATGGCATCAAAGCAAAGTTTGGTCCCCGACATGGGGAAATATGGTAAAAGGAAAGAGCAACCCTCAGCTTTGATGCCATCACAAACAACTAAGGTATCATTGGTGTCTTACTTATAAACCGGAGCTAAATATGCTCTCTGGTGTCGGCAAGATGGCTGCTTTACCTGATCGTAGCCCGTGTCCTTATTGGGAGGAGAATACAGGGACCGCATCAAACCACGAGTTGCAGGAGGTGCTCAGTGATTACTTTTTACTGTCAATACATGCCCCCCACATACACACGCTTACAGGAGGTTATTAATTAAAGTCTGAATGCAAAATACAAATTATTAGTGGATATATTATACCCTAGGGGTGCAAAAAGTCAGAATCCGAAAATACTCCATCTTCAACCTGTCAAGGTCCTGTAGAAGACAATGGCAGAGGTCCTATTTGCAATTTTAAGATATTATGGTCTACACTTGGTTTCATACATTAATCCGAAAGTTTTGGATTACTCTTATTTTACAAAAAATTCTGAGTTTTCTGGTGTCAAATCCAAAATATTCTGTTTTCGTGCGACAATCCCGATCTGATTTTTTTTCGGTTTTTTTTTTTTAATGATAAGGGTAATTCGTGGATTCTAGTTTGAATGTACTTTTTTTATTTAAAGTATCCGGGAAAAAAACCAGATTTTGATAAATAACCCCCACAGTGTCCTGTTAGTCTACCTGACCAATAATTTTTTAACATTCCAATAGCAGTCAATAAAATTTACGGTAATCTAAAATGTTGTGGGGTTTCTAGATGTTTGTACAGTAGATGTGTGCCCATACTTAATGTTTTGTGGATATAAAATGAATGCTTCCTCTGAATTAATTCCTTGCATATTACTTGAAGAATTAAAGACCCCCCCCCCATGGCTAAAGCAATGATGTATTTCTTTCACTTTCATTATATGTCCTTATTTAGAGCATTAATTCACACTAGATGTTGCAATGCTTTATGCTTGGCTTCACCTGTTTTTGCTAAAATCTCCTGACATGATTAATTCTTCTTTAATGCTTTTGTCTTGTACTGGCAGAATTATTGTAAAAGAGACCAGCTATACGTGCCTTTTTATGATTTCATAGGGCATTTATCTTGTCAATATGTGCATATTACTTTGAATGCAGGTGCCTCAATGGAATTACGAAATTAAATTCATTTTGAATGTATTAATGGTTTCTGTTCCATTTTTGTGAACATTGTGCATTTTGCACTTTGGTATGATCGTGGATAATGTTAGTTGAGAATGCTACCCTTACTATTAATATTGTATGTTTATACATGGCTTAATCATTTGTCTTCTCATTTTGATTAAGGTTTAACGTGTGTTTCAACAAAGCAGTGATAGGCCAGCTGTTGCTTTAAATGTGGATTAAAATCACAACTAATTGCTTCCTGCTGTTGCTATTATTTATTATTATTAGAAATAAACATAGCTATAAGTGGAAGTACAGTTACTGTCATTTATAGCAATATTCCAGTAAAACACTTAAAATAATAATAAATATAAGATTTAATACAAAATAAAGAATAGCTAATTCATTGTGATACCCATTGTGATACAGCATTGGGTCTGTTAGTATAGAAAAACCTACAGTATAGGTTATAGGAGAAAAGCATCAGAATTTTAGACCAAAATTGGTTCAAGGATACACATTTCTGTGGTACAGGTATGGACCTGTTATGCAAAATGCACAGGACCTGAGGTTTTCTCGATAAGGTATACTTCTGTAATTTGAATCTACATATTATTATTATTATTATTATTATTAATATGTATTTATATAGTGGCAACATATTTCACAGTGCTTAAATATACTAGGAAATCATGTAAACATTAAATAAAACCAGTAGGCTGGTTTTGATTCCAATAAGGATTAATTATATCTTCATTTGGATCAAGTACAAGCTACTGTTTTATTATTACAGAGAAAATGGAAATCATTTTTTAAAATTGGATTATTTGGTTAAAATAGAGTCTATGGGAGACAGCCTTTCTGTAATTCGGACCTTTCTGGAGAACGGGTTTCGGGATATTGGATCCCATACCTGTACACCTCTATTATTGAGGTGGGATATTGTATCAGTCTTGCACAATTTATTTTTGATATAATAGGCTCTGTGTAGGAGGTATAGCTTAAGAGCCCTGTGCCTATATATTCATGTAAACATAAGGGGGCTTGACCAATGTAATTACACCTAGGTCTGCTTGCCCTGGACCAAAAATTAATATAGTTAAAAATGCCATATTTTATATACTGAACTTATTGCACCTGTGTAAAGTGTCAGCTTCTCAATAGCAGCAATGATCCAGGACTTCAAACTTGTCACAGGGGGGTCACCATCTTGGAAAGTGTCTGTGACACTCACATGCTCAGTGGGCTCTGAGCAGCTGTTGAGAAGCTAAGCTTAGGGGTCGTTGCAAATTATCCAGCAGAAAATTAGGTTAGTCTGTAATAAAAGATGATGCTTTTGGGTGGAATATTAAATTCTAATGCTAGTTGCACTGGTTTTTGTGCTGGCATGTAGTAATTATCTTTACTAATCAGCCTTAAACTGTGACATTCATATTGTAATAATGTAATATGTTTCATTAGTGCAAAGAACGTTCCCAATGACCATTGCGAATGTTAGAGACCATGCTTTTGTCTTTTTGACCCATTACAGACCTCAATGACTTCCTCACAAAGTTTGGGATAATTGGCTTTTGCGAACAATTGCAGTGTATGTAATAACATTTCACTATCACAAAGCATATTTTGTGACTAAATATTTAACGAAACTCCAGAGCATGTGTTAAAGCTAACCTTTGCTTAGCGATGTAATATTTGCCAGTAAATGATTTTACATTGTGAGCAGCGCTATATATTTGCAAAAACATTGTTTTTAACATCTCTAGCGATTTTTAATCCTCCTTATGTATACTGTAGGTCCCTAAGCTCAGTGACAGCAGCACAGAACATGTGCACTGAATCAGCAGAAAAAAAGATGGGGAGCTACTGGGGCATCTTTGGAGACAGATCTTTACTGCTAAAGGGCTGTGGTTGCCTTGGACTGGTACAGAAGCCCAAAACATAATGTGCAACATCTCTACCCTACTTCTTTAGTAAAGTTTTAGTTCTCCTTTAAGCCTAATGCCACACTGGGCTGATCTAGGCCTGCAGAAAAGTGCAGGTTCAGAATCAGCCTCAACGCTGACATTAGAGGTTTTCTTTGCCTGCACCTGGTTCAAGGCAATGGTTCCGGATGCAGGCAAAGAAGAAAGTTAAAGGTAGCATTGAAGCGGATTCTCAACTTGCACTTTTCTGCAGGTTATTATCGCATTTGGGCTGATCTCGGCCTGAAAGAAGTTTCAGGTGTTTAAAAAAATTCACATCCCAAGCTCTGTGGGCTTTAAAAATATGCTTATACAAAAATATGCATAGACTCAATTTTATTCGAATACTCCAGATTTTAAAAACATTATTTCCTTTCACTCTTTAAAGGGGTGGTTCACCTTTAAAGTAACTTTTATTATGTTATAGAACGCCAATTCTAAGCAACTTTTCAATTGATTTTAATTGTTTATTTTTTCTAGTTTTCTAGTTATTTGTCTTATTCTTCTGATTCTTTGCAGCTTTCAAATGGGCGTCGCTGTTCCCATCTAAAAAAACGAATTCTCTGAAAGGCTATAAATGTATTATTATTGTTACTTTTTATTACTGATCCTTCTATTCAGACTCTTTCCTATTCATATTTCAGTCTCTTATTCAAATAAATGCATGGTTGCTAGGGTAGTTTGGGCCCTAGTTACCAGATTGCTTAAAATGCAAATTGAAGAGCTGCTGAATTAAAAAGCTAAATAACACAAAAACCTTCAATAATAAAAAATGAAAACCAATTGCAAATTATCTCAGAGGTGAACAACCCCTTTAATAATAAAACAGTACCTTGTACTTGATCCAAACTAAGATATAATTAATCCTTATTGGAAGCAAAACCAGCCTATTCATTTACATGATTTTCCAGTTGACATGAAGGTATGAAGATCCAAATTACGGAAATATCCATTATCTGGAAAACTCCAGGTCCCAAACATTATCGATAGCAGGTCCCATACTTTCAATAGCTCCGGGAATCTGTATATTAATTTCCTTTGAGCCTGAAATAGGATGCTTAAAATATACTCCCCAGCATAACATTGTGTGCTATTGATTTCTCCATACAGGATCTGCATGATAATTAGGACTACCCTAAGCCCACCCACAAGCAGATACATCCCCTCTCAATAGGGGTGCAAACAGATACTTGTGATATTATGTTATCACAGTCCTTACATGAATATGATGTTTTATAATCCTTTATGGAATGCCAGCCACAAACACTTTTGAATCTTCTTGTCCATTTATTTTAAATAAATCCTTTTCTAGAATCCAGTACATTTCATTGGTGTTTTTACCATGTTACCTCTCATTATTGCAGGGGGCAGGTTTCCCTTCATACTATGTGAGGCAAAAGGTCACCATAAATCAACCATTCTTATAGAATATGGAGCCGCATACAAAAAATCTGCAAAACCTAATTAACCCACCAGTGCACCTATTGTGTTTCTGGGGGCACTCCTAAGAATTTGCTCCAGGCTGAAGTTCAGAAGTTGGGCATTCTTGAAAGCAAGCAATACATATTTCCTAGGGCCCTTGCATCAGGAAGGGATGGAGTCCCCCCTAAATATCCCTCCAAACCCTTGTAGGATTTAGTCAATGGGTAAACACCGTGCTGTGGATTTGTAGTGTGTCTCCTTGTTCTTCTATCTGAGTAAATATCTCTATGTAAGGTGTCTGCAACTATGCTCCTGAAACACCAGTGCTGATTTGATTTCTTAACCTGGTGGGCAGTTGTTTTGACCTCCCTGCTTTTAATGTTTTTGTTGCTTTAATGGTAAGAAATGTGATCCAGTTACAGATTTTGTGTAACGATCTCGTTATCAGAACCTTGCGCAGTGATGAGTACACTCGGTTGCACAGGACAACCCTGCGCTCTCCGGTGTTCACCGACGCCCTTTAGGGGCCCTGGGCTTTCTGCTGCGGAAAACCAACAAGGAAGTGCAGATTTAGCAAATAGTCTGAACGAGGTACCGACAAGGATTTAGAATAGGCGTAGTCAAACAGGCGAAGCCAGAGTCAAAGGCAGGCAGCTTGAGCAGGAACAGTAAATTGAAGCCTAGCTTGGGCATTAGCAAAATGGTGGATCAGGCTTTTAAAAGGAACTTCGGCTCCAAAACATTTGAATTTGGTGCTGGATAGTGACATCATGATGCCCAGCGTCGGAAGAACAAGCAAGAAGTGCGCGCCTGCGCACATGAGAACGAAGAGAGGCACGCCGGGAGGTAAGTGAAAGATTAGATCTCCCGGCGAGTCTTAAATTTTGTTTTTGAGAGTAAGTTTGGTGATTCAGTTGATACTTTAGTTGATACTGGTCTGTTTTCTTTTTCTTTTTACTTTTTTGAGATTGTCTTAGGGTTCAACTTCAGTAAAGATTAGTTATGCAGATTTTTTTATAATAGAAATAAAAGGACTGAGTTTTTTTTTCCAGAGTTTTGTACATCACTGGAGAGGACCTAATTTAGCTGTACTGTGCATTCTAAGGAAGATCATACAAAACTGCTATATCCCTGCTCTGTGATTAATGATTCCAATAGTTCTATTTCAGAATTGGTGATACGCTTTCTACTCTTGCATAACAGCAAAATGCCTTCCACCCATGGGTAATTACTCGTTTTTAATGTAATGTGTGTATGTAAGATTAAATATATAAAATGAGTATTGACTAGACTGCTGGTTTGAAGACAAAAACAAATGCTTGAATGCAAGGGCCCTAGGAAATATGTATTGCTTGCTTTCAAGAGTGCCCAACTTCTGAACTTCAGCCTGGAGCCAAGTCTTTGTAGTTTGTAGTGTAGAAATAAATCTTTTCAGCAGTTTTCTAGAGAACCTAGAACATAGGCACAATCTGGTGGTTGAGGATAAATCTGTGCTACAATACATCTCTTCAGTACTGTTCATTCTTAGCAACTGTGCCCATTTGAAACCTTTTTTTTCACCAGAGAATAGATGTGTGGCACAAATGACAGAGAAAGGGTATTTCGTTTGCATTCATAATTATGCCATTTACCAATGACTGTTATTCCCATTTGTGTTACCTTGTGCTTTAAAGACCCTAGCATCTGGGCACTGAATTTATTGGCTAGCTTATGTATAAATAATTAATAAAACAATAGCAGTAAAAAGTTCACATTCAGTTATAGCTGGTTGGCAGAAAGTCTTTAATAATAGTATGAATGCACTTAAGATTCAGTGAAGATAGAAATGCATTTTTATTGTATTGACATAAACATCTTTTTGTAGGGCTTAACTATCTTTTAATATCTAACATGTAATCTGTCATACATTGCTTTGTGTGACTGTGTGGGGCTTCAAGGTTATGCTGCCATCTTTGCCATTTTTAAAGGGGTTCTGTCAAGGGAAAACATGTTTTTTCAAAACGGTGCTGCTCCAGCACACTTCAGCACTGAAATCCATTTTTTCAAAAGAGCAAACAGACTTTTTTCATATTTAATTTGATATCTGACATAGGGCTAGACATGTTGTTAGTTTTCCAGGTGCCCGGTAACGTGACTTATTTGTGAGTTGTATGAAACTTCAGTCACTCTTTACTGCTGCACTGCAAGTTGGAATGGTCACCCCTCCCTTCTCCCCAGCAGCCTATCATCAGAACCACTGCCGGGCAAAGTCGGCTGGGTGCCCTAGGCAACCTAGCCAACTATGTTGCCCCCTCCACAAGTGTAGGCACATGCGCGAACCAGCGCACGCTTGCATGGTGGATAGTGATCAGCTGGAATTGGTCCGAACTAGGGGGAATCCAGCAGAAGAGGTACCGTGCTTAGCATCCCTTCAACTTTGCGCCCCAGGCACGTGCCTCATTTGCCTACCCCTAGTTTCGGCCCTGATCAGAACAGTGGGAAGTTAACCAGATAACATCTCCCTAATACAAGATAATAGCTCCCTGGTGGATATAACAATCAATAGTAAAAAAAAAAAAAAAGTCCCACTGCGACTCCTTCAGTTACATTGGAGTTGGAGAAATAGCCTAACTGAAAGCAGTTCCAGCTCTTTCTGAAAGCACAAGATCAGGCAAAATGATGTGATATGGCTGGCTATACACCAATATTACAATTTAAAAATTGCATTGGCTTTAGAGCTTGTGTTAGTAAATCAGCCCTAAAACTACCTGCCATTCAATCTTTTTCAAGCAATTGCATTACTACGGGGCATGTTTAGATTTAGGCCACCTCAAATCTGGTGTAATCCCCTGAAGTCAATGGGACACAATTGTAACTGGTGTTGTGTCAGTGACATAATAAAATAGCGCTGACCCCTGAATGGTGAGTATCCCACCCCCCTGGCTGTTACACCCATCCACCTGCTCCCTAGCCACTTGCACAGCAATAAATAGGAGAGCGAATGAGGACGCGCGATCTCTAACAACCCAAGAGGAAGCAGGACCTGCAGTACAGGCCTGGCACAATGTGGTCTGCTTCCTCTATAGTTACTCATCTTAAAGCAAGAGCTGCAAATCAGGTCACTGTTTTAGATGTCTGGCAATGTAAGCCAACGCACCTTTCACTGGGCTGCTAATATCCAATCAATAAAGTAGCTAAAGACCTAATAAATTAAACAAATTCAATAACTTTGTGGTAAAATTACTTATAGCCACTCAATCAGTCTGTCCTAGATGAAGCAAATTACTTTTTGTGAGCTAATTATATTGAATTTTGCTTACGCCAAGTAACTGCGTTAGTCGAGTTGTGAAATTTTGTGAATTGAGCATAATCACCTCTAATAAAAGGATATTCGATTCAATTTATAGTGCGGAAAGAAGTCTGATTGTTGTATGATGTTGCACTGTTGAAATAAATACACAAGGATACATATTTATCTATCTACGATATGAGGAAGAAGATAGACTTGGGAACAATTTTCTAACATCGATTATACTGATCTTTGTGTCTATAACACGGTTACAGATGAGAATAACTATATTGTAGCGCCACTAACAAAGCTGAGAGCAAGGCATGCCATCTAGTGGCCACAGCAAGCTACCACATCACAATACTTGAATGTCCCAGCTTTCAGAGAGTGGTAGAGATGTAAGTTGAAATTTAAGAAAGTTTCATATTGCTTTTATGTCATTTTCAATTAAACGTGACAATACAATGCATTTACCTCTCAGATGCTAATACAATAGCAATAACCAATATGCATTTCTGTACAAAACTGATATTTCCAAGGCAATATAGGTAATATTGTGCGATTTAGGAATGCTCTGAAAGGTATTCATTTTGTCCACTTTATCAAGTAAGCTTGGAGGATGGTCTACAGTCAGGGGTGTAAATACAGAGGAAGCAGACCCTGCAGTCACAGGGGGGCCCAAGAGTGTAGAGGGCCCAGTAAGGCCCTAATTACGCTAATTTGCGGGTTTTATCAAAGGCATATAGAGAGAGCCGGTACTGCACTTCTATTTGTAACCACGGAACAACCGGTATGAATTTGAATGAGCCAATCGGTAAGCTCAGTCTCGCAGTCTACATCACGCACCAACAGCCAATCAGCATACTGAGCGTCACAGGTGGAAAATGACAGGTGCTGTCACTGAGAGATACGTATATGATCGCCGCTTTCCACGCACCGTCTGTTACCGCTGAGCTAAGCGCAACAATGTATCATCTGCAGTGTGGTATCGCCAATCGGAAACATTAAAATATACCTTGTTGCCAAAAGCAAACAGATACAAATTAAGGGATAGAGGAATATGTGACATAGCGAATCGTCACTTAATGTCCATATTAGTCTGTGCGGTCTGGCAACACAGTCTGAATGAGCCCAAAATCATATATATAGAAATAGAATAAGAACATATTCATGTCTAAATAGAATCAGTGTGAAAAAACGCATGAGGATCATGACAGCTACCTGACCAGATATTGGGAGAATGATTAATCACCAAAGTACACTTTGGATTCTCCCAGTAAGTAAAATATGATATTAACATATCAGTTGATTATGACTGAGGCACCAAATCATAGTGGCAACATAGCCAGTGTAAAGAGTTATTAGGTAACATGGCCAATATGACCCTAAAGTTAATAAATAGACCCTGAATTATAGGGTAACGGTTCCCAAAACTGCTAAATAAATATATTCATTGTGATGCTCTCATTAAGACCATTGGGGCTTAATGCATTCATCAGAAATATCCACTCGCTCTCTCTAGATAAAAGAGCTGTTTCAAGGTCTCCACCTCTTATGCCCAGAGACACTCTCGAAAGGCCCATTGCTTTCAAACCAAAACTTGAGTGATTATGGGCTTCAAAAAAATGTCGGCTTACCGGTGGTACTGATGGGCGAATTTATTCGCCAGGCGCGAATTCGCGAATTTGGGCAATTCGCCGCCAGCAAATAAATCGGCGAAACGCAAGTGAAAATTCGCATCAAAAACGGGCGCCGGCGAATTTTTCGGCGAAGCGAAACGGCGCAAATTCGCCCATCACTAAACGGTGGTAGTTTTTTATGGGCTTTTATTAGATCCAATGCATTGTCGATACTAAGGATATGCTCCATCAGTCTCTTTTTGAAAGCTCTATTGGTTTTACCAATGTATATTTTATTGCAAGGACAAGTCAACATATAGATGATATTGTTAGTGTTACATGTGAAATTATGAGTGATCTTATGGCTTTTACCAAATCTATCAACCACAGGGTTCTGATTATGCATGTATCTGCAAATCTTGTATTTGTCTATATGTATCTGCAAACTTTACATTTGCCACATGTGGAAGTCCCATTCATAATTATCTTCGATTGTTTGGCAAAATGGCTCTTTACCAGCCGGTCCCTAAGATTCGGTGCCCGTCTACAGCAGCTCAACGGTCGGGGTCCCACTATTGTTGAGAGGACCAGATCTGTATGTAGAATATGCCAGTGTTTTTTCAAGCCATTGTTTACAGAAAGTACCTATAAATCTAATAGGTTGACTATTGTTCTGTGGGTTACGTTTGCGTGACTCCAATAAAGTGTCCCTAGGTGTCCTAACTGCTTGAATATCCTCTATGTATTAGGCGTTCCGTTAGTTCACTTGCCCTCTTCCGAAAGAGACCAAAGTCAGAGCAATTACGGCGTAGCCTCAGAAATTCGCCCACCGGGATTCCTCTTTTTGTATCTCTCAGTGACAGCACCTGTCATTTTCCACCTGTGACGCTCAGTATGCTGATTGGCTGTTGGTGCGTGATGTAGACTGCGAGACTGAGCTTACCGATTGGCTCATTCAAATTCATACCAGTTGTTCCGTGGTTACAAATAGAAGTGCAGTACCGGCTCTCTCTATATGCCTTTGATAAAGCCTGCAAATTAGCGGGTGAAACACGTGTCAGGCGCATTTTTAGCTTTTGGTTAGGTAGGCGTCTGATAGGGACAACGATTCTATAGCTGGGGTGATCGGATCGGGAGGGGACTTTGGAGGGTGAAGGGGTTGGTTCATCGGACGATCCGTGGGCTAGATAATTTGATACTAGTACCTTAATACACTTGGTTTCTAAAAGAACCGAATATAATTGAGGTCTTGATACCTTAATCCCTCAGTTCGACCGTACACCAGAAGGTAGGGATCCTGAAGTGGGTGAAGGGGTGGCCTGATGGGGGTTATCATTTGGTGTACTTTATAGACATACAGAGTGATCAATGTGCCAAATGATCACTACTATTTATTGATTCTCTCCAACCAACCGTCACTCCCAAGAGACTTTACCCCTCCTACCCCTTGTTATTTAGTCTATCGGCCTCCTATCGAACCTCTATTTTAAAGTCGCTGTCTAGACATAGGTTTTAACGCTTTATTAAAAGTTAAGTTTTAAGAATCACTTCACTGGAGTCTTGCAACACATGGATGGGAAGGTGCAATTAGATGGGCCATCTCTTCTTTCTCTTTTTTTGCATTACTAATCATTATTTGACCCTGCGTGCCATCCTTTGCGTCAGATGGACGGTGCTCCCCAATCTCTAACTTGTTAATATTTTCAGTTATTACAGTTTTACTAATGAAGGTAAATTGCCCTTTAAGCTGTGTCTAACTTCTCCAAAGGGACCTGTTATCTTATATTGTTACAATTACTTATTTGCTTATCTTGAAATTGTTACAAAAGTATCTTATCTGCAGCTGTAGCTGTTCTGGGCTCTCTGCCAAAAGCCAATTACGTTAGAAACGTTGACAGCTCAACCCACAGGGACTGCGGGTTGAGCTGTCAAAAGAGGGACTTTCCCTCTAAAAACGGGACAGTTGGGAGGTATGATCTAGTTATGCCACTGTCAACAGTGAAGTGTTTCCATTGTACTGCCAATATCACGCCACCCCTAGTTGTGGTAACAAAGGCAGAGGAAACCGTTATCTATTGTTTTCTTAAAAAAATTGTCTGCTGTAATTAGAGTTAGATAAAGTCCATCCGGTTTTAGCACCTCAGCACCTTAGCTCCACGTGCAAACCAGATGCTACTAAGATTGCCACTTTGTCTCTTATGGGCCCTTTACATTTATTTCTTTTATCAGCCAGTACCCTCAGTATGCTTTAAAGATATTGGATGCACCAGTGAAGCCTACAGAAATGTGCATGAATATCAGCCCCCCCCTATATGCTCATAATGCTTTGCTGCTGGCTAAAGGCTGAGACATATATGAGTGACCTTGAAGAATGAATTGTGCCATATCAATGAACTACAACACACAGACTCCTAACATCAAATGGGTGATTCACATTTCAGTTAACTTTTAGTATGTTATAGAATGGCCAATTCTAAGCACCTTTTCCATTGGTTTTCATTATTTATTTTTTATAGGTATTTGCCTTTTTCTTCTGACTCTTTCCAGCTTTCAAATGGGGGTCACTGACCCATCGTAAAGCAAGTGCTCTGTAAAGCTAAACATTTATTGTTATTGCTACTTTTTATTACTCCTGTTTCTATTCAGGCCTCCCCTATTCATATTCCAGTCTTTTATTCATATCAATGCAATGGTTGCAAGGGTAATTTGGATCCTAGCAACCACTTTGCTGAAAACAGGAGAGCAGCTGAATAAAAAGCTAAATAACGCAAGAACCATAAATAATAAGAAATCAAAACCAATTGCACTCTCTACCTCATACTAAAAGTTAATTTAAATTTGAACCACCCCCTTTAATAAACCTTGGCTTTACTTTGTCCAAAATTTATATGAAGAATGTTCCTACCCAATACATAATGTCAAAATGTACAAAAAGAGCTCAAGGGTTGGGGGAATCTTAAAATAATTTTTAGGCCACTGTTAAACATTCTGTTTTCCTTACTGATCCGTAGTAAAATACATGAAAAAAATTTATATAATAATGCTGTACCTTATGAATAGGGATTGTTATCACATATTCAGTAACTGTCTTAGTAAAGATTCATTAATATAGATGTATAATGCATACGTGTGCGCAGCATGAACATCAGATATTCAAATGTAGTGAAAGCTTTTCTGTGGAACTTACAGGTCTTCCGCAATTATAAATACAGGTACGGAGTCCGATATCTGAATAAGGGATATTGCCATCATTTGGATCACTATGTTTTAAAGGTGCAAAAAAACTCCCATACATAAAAAACATCAATATGATCTATGGTACTTTAACCAACACCAAGTGGGTTATTTACTTAACTTCGAATGCAAAATATATAAAATCTGACTTTAAAAAAAAAAAGATTCGGAATTTATTAAACCCTGAGGATGGAAAAGTCAGAATCTGAAAATCCAGCATCTCAGACCTGTCGAGGTTGCATATAAGTCAATGGGAGAAGTCCCAATGATTTTTTGATGTGCGCTGGGTTTTTGGCAAAACCCTGAAGTTTTCTGAGTTTTCAGGCAAAATTCTAAAAAAATTGTGAAAATTTAATTTTTCACGATTGTTTCCCGTAAACTACATTTTTGGGAAAGTGTATAAATAAATAAGCCCAAAAAACCCGTGCAGATTTGGTCGGAGTTTTTTTCAGAAAATATTGAGATAGATTCGGACTTTGATAAATAACCCCCATAGTATTCAGGAGAGCCCTCACCCAAGAATATATAAGGATATAACAATCATCCTTTCAACGGCAGAGGATGTTTTTCTCAATAGACATTTAGATTCTGCAAAATAATATTCTATGTATTACAACATATTTTTAAGTTGAAGCAACATGACACTGTATCACGAATGCCCTTCCTAGTGTTTTGCTAATATTTGCAATATAGTATTTAAATGCAAGAAGCTGCCTGAAACGCTGATGTTCATGAAGGGCCTCTATAAAAAAAGTGGAATGAGATCTGAACTCTGTTTTGAAAGCGCCTCTTCCTCACTCTCTCACTCGTTCCTTGTAAAGTGACCTTTTTAAATGGAGGGAAGTGGGCCTAGATGACAGTCATGATAAATGCGGTCATGATCACTCAATAAAATAAGGCCCAGTGCATTTGAGGATAAATCAGTGGAATGTACAGCTCCACCTGTCTGTCTCCATCATTCATTTCCACTGTCGCTTTCACATTGCCTGATGGATCACAGTTGCTGTAAAATTAGACAGCCTTTAATCTCATTTCATCCTGATTAGCTTCTCTTTACCCTTTCTCTCTAACTCACTGACTGACACGCTAGAAACTCATATACTGTGCTGTGTTTCAGGATGGATTAAAAAACTTCTCTTTAACACCTTAGACACTAGCCCAGCACTACTACACACTCATCTTTTGCTGAAAATCATTTAAAAGGCATGCTAAGTGGGCCCAACCAACCATTTATCTGTTTCTAAGGCGCCTTGTCAGGAAGAAAGGGATATTTTCTTATGAAATACAAGCAGATCAACCTGTCCTGACACCCATATCATTAGTTAGCTCTAAAGAGGCAGTCTAGAGATGATGTTTTTTTTTTATTTATGCAGTGTAAACTGATATTCTACAGCCCAAACATACTTACACTCACATGATGCCTTTTTGTACATGATGACATCTTTTCTCCTTGTCATTTTCCTTTAGTTCCATAATATGAAACTAGAATCCAGCATAACAAATATGTATGTTACTATAGAGCTCATTTTTAAAGCATTGCTGTTATGTAAAGACTAGATTGTAAGCTCTTTGGCATAAGACATTATTTTTTTGCATTCACATTCAGCTGCTGCTGCTGCTGCTGTTTGGTGATCACTGTCAGAGATGCAGAACATGATGATAAGCTGCTCCCGAGCCTGGTCATTTGTTTCTAAAAGCCTGGATGTCGAACAGAACAGAACACAACTTCCTGCTTTTCATCTCTCTAACTCTGAGTTAGTCAGCAACTTCCGTGAGTTTGCAATTGATCCTCAGCATGCAGGTCAGATTTAAAAGCAAACAGTTATGACCCATGTGGCCCCCCTCAAGTCACTGATTGGTTACTGCCTGGTAAGAGAGCTGCAAAGCAGGAAGTAGTTCTCTGGCTATTATGTTACACATCCAGTCACTCCAGTCTTTATACATTACATTTTTTGCTAACTAACGATAAATCAATTTACCCAGTTTTTATTTTTATACTGAACAATTCCTTTAAGTTAAGTTTTAAAGGTTTTATAATGTCCTATTCTTAGTACTTTTTCAGCTGGTCTTCAATTTTCATAGTTATAGCTGAATTATTTGCCTTCCTCTTCTTCCACTTTCCTATTTATAAATGGCAGGAAATAAAAGAATTGCTGTGTGAGGCTACAGTTACAGTTTTTTTATTACCTGTCTTTCTATTTAGTCCCTTTCCCATTCATATTGCATTATCTCATTGAAACCACGACTTGGGTGCTGGGGTAAATGGGATACTTGCACCCAGAGAACTATTGAATAAAAAAAGTTAAATCATTAAAAAAAATAATAATAAAGACCAACTGCAAAATTGTTATATTAAAAGAAAACTACCCATGCATTCTTTTGTTTTACTGTACTCACAATGCAAGTATGACAATTCTTAAATTTGCATTGAACCAAGGACTACAATTTTTAGCTTGTTTCAATAAACTGTAAGGCAGTGCACGCATGAGCAGCTCTTTGTTGCCCATACATTGGCTTTGTTACAGAAAAACAACAATGTCAGGGAGACAAAAGAAAGAATATGTATGTACAGTATGTCTTCATATGGTGAAGGAGACATAAGTAACAATGTATGAATCTACTGTTTTGGAATTTGCTTGAATCCCAGTGAAAGGTTTGACCGAATACCAAACCCAATCTATAGCCTAATTTACATATGCAAATAAGGGTCAGGAGGGGTGAAAGAGAAGCACGTGCTGTGTGTGGTTACAATTTCTGTTACTTCCTTGTTTGTGTGATCAAAAGTCATGTGATTTTAAGGATTCAGATTCGGTTCAGCCAGGTGCTTATATTGAGCAGAATCCTGCTGAAAAAGACCAAATCCCAAACCTAATCCTGGATTCAATTCATCTCTATACACAAGCAACTAGGGATGCACCGAATCCAGAATTCTGCCAGGATTCTGCCTTTTTCAGCAGGATTCTTCTGCCCGGCCGAACCAAATCCGAATCCTAATTTGCATATGCAGATTAGGGGCGGGGAGGGAAATCTCGTGACTTTTTGTCACAAAACAAGGAAGGAAGAAATGTTTTCTCCTTCACACTGTCACGGTCGGCACCCAACACCAGAACAAACACCAGGCACCCTGGTCTCGGCTCGTACTTCACCAGTAGTGTGACCGCCTTTGGGCCTCGGGAGGAGCCCTCGGCTTACTTGTATGCCACCTGGATTTAAACGAGAGGTGCAAGATAAGAGTTCTGGATAGGCAGAGGGGCACGACTGTAGAGCAAAGTCTTTAGACAGAAGGTCGTAGTACAAAGCGTTAGAGTAGTCAGATCAGGCCTGGTCGAGGCAGGCAGAGAATAACGTAGTCAGGCAGGCAAGGGTCAAACCAGGAAGTCAATCAGAGGGTTAAGCAGAATCGGTGTCAGATATCAGGCAAGGGGTCAGGATACAGAAAGCAGAATCGTCAAGAACAGGCAGGGGGGGTCACAACAGGTAATCAAACAGGTTTTCAGGATTAAAAATAGCAACAGCTAAGCACCAGGAACAAATCCTATCATGGGCACTGAAAAATACAACCTGGCACTTTAAATAGATTTGAACACGCCAGCGCGCATGCGGCAATAAATACCACAGAGGCGCGCCGCACACACCCTTAGTTACCAGGCGCAGGAAGAAGAAGACAGACGTGGGGCAGGCCTGCCGTCCCCCCACTAGACCACCAGGGTAAGCCGTTACACACACACCCTAATTTGCATATGCAAATTTGTTTTGCAAAGGATTCGAGGGTTCAGCCGAATCCAAAATAGTGGATTTGGTGCATCCTTACAAGCAATTGTTATTAGTGGACCATTTTGGGACCATTGTGTATATAATATATATTATTAAGAATAGGACATTATTACAGTTGTCCCCAGGTTCCTTGACCCCTGACAAGGGGGGGGGGGACTGGTTTGCTGTGCCCCAAACATCATAGAGTGTAAAACATAAAGAGAACTAAAAATAAAGTATAGAGAAACTGTAAATAAACCACCAAGAACAAAAAAGAAAAAAATATAACTTTTTTTTGGGCAGATTCCATACAAATTGTTATCCTATTATGAGGGTTTGTGTATTAGTGGCTTTGCCTCCCCCCACCCCCAGTGATTTTCCCCTTCCATCTCAAAACTTGTTCAGTCTGCTCATGCATTTCACAATGCTAAAGAGGCATGAAATTCATATTCATAAGTACAAAACCACAGGTTGAGTGCTTGTGTACTGGTCACGGAAATTCAAGGTAACTACCAATATCCTGATGTTTTTATGTCAATGTTTGATACAAACAAGTTCCAGTGAGTCATATGGCATGAGTGACATCACTAAGCACCATTTATAACTGATGACATCACAAGGCACAGTTTATAAGAATATATATTACTAGATATTTATGCATGATTCTGCCAGCCATTCCATTTGCTTTGAATACATATGTGCAACGTAAGAAGTGACCCCAGATGGAAGGTGGCTTGTGTGCTGCCCTCAAAAAGTGTTAAAAACAATCCACCTCTTTAGCAGCTCGCAACAGCCTCGCTGACTGATAACATACTTTTTTGAGAAATGGAGAATGGAGTACCTGCATGAGAGTTTTATGAATCCTCCCAGTTCCCTGCCAAGTTTAGAAAGCCTGTAGCATCAAAATGATAAAAATGACCATTAAACATTCCATATTGCACTGCTGCATTTGCAGGAGGGAGATAGTAAATCATGTGAAATGAGAGATACATAACGGGAAAAAAATCCACATGTGAGTTCAGCTCTTTTTTTATTTGGCAGAAGTTTATAGAGAAAGAGCTGGCCCTGTGTCATATTGATTTCCCACTGCACTGGGTTTCTCCCTGCTCTGTTGATCCGTGCCTGGCAATAAATTCCATGCCTCAGCATGCACATTGCTTCCCTCTTTGTCCTCACCTAGATTTAAGGTGTCCATTTGATGAGATGAGCAAGGACATCGTTTTCTGACTCCAGCCCACTCTGAGTGATGAGATCTGTGCATTTGTATGTTCTAATGGGTGTGACATAGCATCTATGGTGATACAACTCCTAAAGCAATCCTAATAAATTCAATAACATAGGATTCTACAGAAGTGAGTGGGATCACTATAAATAAAATTGCTTTGAACACCTTAAAGGAGAAGGAAATCTACCAAAGCAGTTTATTGCCAATATATTAACCACAATAGTGCAAGCTATAACACTATATTTATTCTGCAGAATACTTTACCATACCTGAGTACACAGCTATAGAAGCTCTCTGTTTGTTTAGGATAGAAGCTGCCGTATTAGCTTGTTGTGACATAACTTCCTGCCTGAGTTTCTCCCTAATCACACTACAGTAGGGAGTGGAGGGGGAGAAGGGAGGGAGAGAGGAGCAAACTGAGCATGCTCAAGCCCTAGCCCTGGAGGTTGATGCTGAAAACAGGAAGTCTGATACAGAAGCCCATGTGTACACAATAGAAGGAAAGTATTGTGGTGTTTCTTTTGACAGACAGAAGACTCTCAGTAAACCCTCAATTACTGGTGTATTTATATAGACCTTTCTTAATTTTAGCCTTTCCTACTCCTTTAAAGGGCATGTAAAGGCATAAAAATAAAATCCAATTTTTACTTTCTTTAATGAAAAAGAAACCGATCTCCAATATACTTTAATTAAAAAATGTGTACCGTTTTTATAAGAAACCTGACTGTATGCAGTGAAATTCCCCCTTCATTTACTGCTGTGAATAGGAATTGTCAGACGGTCCCTAACTGCTGAGCAGGGAAACAATCATACTTATGAACAGTAGGGGGAGCCCCCGCCTTACTTTCCAGCCATGCAGAACTCAAGCAGCTTTGTTTATGACCATCCCTAAGCAGCCCAGACCACATTGAGCATGTGCACAGTCTTAGTCTTGCAAAGATGTTTAACAAAGTTATAAGATGGTGACCCCTTGTAGCCAACTTTGAAAGCATAAATTATTTGTTTGATTAGGCTTGTGGTGCAGTAAGTTCATGTTTATATTAAGTATACATAATACAGCATTTCTAGCCTTATTCTATTTTACACTTTACATGCCCTTTAAGCCAAATGCATATTATTCGTTTGGATGATGTTAACATTGCACAGGAAAATTCTGTGGTGTTATAGCAATAGTCTGTGTCAGACTGTTCCAGAAGTGGAAAATATCACTGAATAACATTAAACCAGTACAGAAGGGGCAAACGTCACTTTGAGCAAACACTGTGCCCCCAGCAGATCTAACTGCAAATGTGTGTGTGAAATGTGTGGAGTGAAATGTTTAGAACATTGTGACTGTTTGTGCTAATCACAAACTAATAAGCGTATAGCACTATCAAATTTTTGATAATTATTTTTCTTGAATCTGACTTTATTTAAGAAAGTTCTTACCAAGGAAATTGAAGGAGAAATAAACCCTAGAAATGAATTTGGATAGAAATGCCAGATTTTATATACTACGCTTAATTCACCAGCCTAAAGTTTTAGCATGTCTATAGCAGTATTGATCCAGGCTTTCAAAGTTGTCTCAAATGCTCACCATCTTGGACGTTGTTAGGAGTGTCTGTGACACTCACATGCTCAGTGTTCTCTGGGCAGCTGTTGAGAGGCTAAGCTTAGGGCTTGTTGCATAACATCACACAGACAATGAGGTTTGCCTGTCATATAAACTACTACTACAGAGCTGATTATTACATTCTGATTCTAATTGTGCTGCTTTCTGAGCTGTCGTAATGAGAAAGTAAATTAATTACTAACCAGCCAGCTTTATATTCTCTATATAGAGTGGGTCCCTAAGCTCAGTAAGTAACAGCAGCACAGAGCATGTGCAGTGAATCAGCAGAAAAGAAGATGGGGAGCTACTGGGGCATCTTTGGAGTTACAGATCTTCCTTGCTAAAGGACATAATGTCCAGCATTTCTAGCTACTTCTTTGGTTAAGTTTTAGTTCTCATTTAAAGAGTAAACTGCAAAAATGCGCAGAATAGCAATTTAACATACATTTTTCATTGGGTATTTAGTTCCCCTTTGATTACAATTTTAATGTTAGGGCTACTGAATTGTAGTACTGGGGTCCCATGTTCAAGGAGATTGTTAGCTCCATTAGGGCAGGAACTAATGTGAATAATGTACAGGTATGGGACCTGTTATCCAGAATGCTCGGAACCTGGAATTATCTGGATGATGGATCTTTATGTAATTCTGACCTTCATACCTTATGTCTACTATAAAATCAAGTAAAGGTTAATTTACATTTAAAGGATTAGTTATATCTTAGCTTGGATCAAGCACAAGGTACTGTTTTATTAATACAGAATAAAAGGAAATCAGTTTTAAAAATTTGGATTATTTAGATAAAAATCTATGGGAGACTGCATTTCTGTTATTCTGAGCTTTCTGGATAATGAAAAAATTAATTGTTAGTTCAAGTAAAAAATGACCAAAGCAAAGAAAGTACCCACGTGTGATGGCATTCTTAGTACCCACTTACCAATAACTGTCTCTAGGTTTGTCAGTGTACATCTTGATTAACTTTTGAGTACATGGTAAATATATGTTTATAGCGCGTCTTTCTTCTGAAGTGAATTCACATAAAGTTTTTCTGTTTTACAGTTATGCCATACAACAGTGCCCACCATTGTGTGGTGGAAGTAGAGAACTTCCTATTCCTATTAGGAGGAGAAGATCAGTGGAACCCTAATGGTGAGGACTCTATACATTTGTAGTCTACAGCTAGCTTCAAATATCATATATTCATTTATGATATTGTATGTCTGAGTGTGTGTTTTTAATATAACATATAAAAGTCCTTTTTCAGAATGTTTAATCTTTGATCTTGCCACAACTTGTGACATTGCACAAATCAGAGAAGAACCTTGACAGTACCTTTAATCCAGCACTGTAGATTCTATGGCATTCGACACGTAAGGTGGTTGAAAGTACATTTTTTTACATAGAAGTGTATGCAACAGATTTGATTCAATTAAAATGTTTAAGTTCCTTTTTTATTCTAAACTTCAACTGATCAAAAAAACAGCTCTTAGAGGTACATTTATCAAAGGTCGAGTTTTTTCTAATAAATTCGAATATAATCAAAATTCGATTGGGGGGTTATTTAATAAAAAATCGAATATCTAAAACACACAAGTTTTACCGACTCGAAAACTCAAATCAAATTTGACTTAACTCGATTCGAGTTTTTTCTCCCAAACAGTAACATGTCCAAATAGGTCCCTGGACCTCTCCTATTTGCCTTATACATGAACTCGGCAGGTTTAAGAAGCGAATAGTCGAATTTGAACTTTTAAAGGGCCAGCGT
Source organism: Xenopus laevis (assembly GCF_017654675.1). NCBI lineage: Eukaryota > Metazoa > Chordata > Amphibia > Anura > Pipidae > Xenopus > Xenopus laevis. The sequence continues at coordinate 97,801,810 of NC_054382.1, read as the reverse complement.
TTGATAAATCTTGAAATCCATTTTAAAATTCAAATAGAGTTTGGATAATTTGAGAGTCTTGACCATAAAAAAAATGTGAAAATTCGAATTTTCAATTCGACCCATAATAAATCTGCCCTTTGGTGTTGGCACATATATATTGTATATGCTTGTAATAAAATATAGTATTTTGTGCTGCCACACATTAACAACGATTAATTTGGCAATTAATGTGACAAAGGAAGCAAGCAGGAAAGTTTACTCTCAAGCCAGAGCTCGTAAAAGTCTATCAATGAGCCATGCTTATTATTTTAATTTTTGCTTTAAAAACCTTCCTTAATTCGATATTGACTATAAAGTTATGCTGGCTTCCTTTTTGCTAGACCCCTTGCTAACACAGATTGTAACTGCTCAACCATAATGTTTTATGTAAACAGGATATACAAGTTAGTCTGGGAACTCAAGTAATGTTCAGCTCTAGTATTTCAGTTGTCCTAATTTGGCCTTGATTCATGTTTATGGCCAAATTGTGCCATTACATGCAGTTATATGTAACTTAGGCTTTTACTTAAAACAGACACATCCTAATGAATGTTTTTGTATACCCGTGTTGTGGTGCAATCCATGATATCCATCATGAGAAAAACAGTCCAACATTTGTTCTGACATTGCAAACATTTTTTTTATCTTTGGCAGGAAAACATAGTACAAACTTTGTAAGTCGTTATGATCCAAGGTTCAACAGCTGGGTACAACTCCCACCTATGCAGGAAAGGTAATGTACAACCTGTCATCTTTTAATATCTGTACATTTTTATTCTTGTGCTCTTACAAAATGCACCTACTATATGAAAGGTAGAGTGCAGGATCACAGCAAGTTGTCACCAGTTGGCCAATTATAATAAGGTCAGACAGAATAATCTTTCTTTAAAGGAGGACCCCAAGGCTGCCCATTTAAACGCTGTACTGACCCGGACTTTAGTTTGATGTATGTCTAAGGTGGCAGTCAACTATGTGTCAGCCAGATAGAAATACTCAGCCCAGACTGGGCTCTGTATTTAGGGAGCATAACATATTCCTGTTTAGCTTTATGGGTGCTTATCAAGTGATCTACAGCTCCTTCATTTCACAAGATAAAGTCTCAAAGCCTTTTCTATAATGAATGTGTGCCATATTTTCCTCTGACTTCAAAAAGTTTGGGGCCACTTAATGGCTGTATGTGCTATATATTTTGGTTAAGGGTAATGATGCTATCCGAAAAGTATTTACTGACTATATGAAATGTGTTTTCACCGACCTTAGCAACTTTTTACTATTTGAAATTGCAGCTTTGAGAAAGCCTAAGTAGAAAAGTAAATTAAAAAAACTAACAAAAAAAATACATTTTCTGAGGTTGATTAGATAATGCAAAGATTCCAAAAATGTAGAGTCATATATACTGCGGAATCTGTAAACTTTCAAGGCAAAACCACTTGCACAGAACTTGTACTCTGCCCAGGATAAAAAAAAAAAAAAAAAAAAGATAATTGATGGAAATTCTGATGATGGGGTTCTTTTAGTGAATTGGAATCAATGACCTTTGAAGGACCATCAGGATAGCGAATGCCAAGATAATTTATTATTGTTAAATGATCAGCAACATCTTTCACGTTGTCTTGTGGACTTACAAATCCTGTTTGAGGTACTCATTAGTGTAAAGCAGATGAAAGTTGTATATTGTAGACCATGGAAAGATAAACTCAGGGTCTTCAGCTCTTGGTAAAGTACAGATCCCACCATTGCGACACAAGCTCAGATTATATTTTATATTGAAAGCTGTAGGAAAAAATGATCTACATCAGGATCTTGTAATGACACAAATGAAACTTGAGGATATGGCCACACTGGGCTGCCGATAAACACAAGATAAGAATCAGCCGTTAATAGTGATGGGCGAATCTGTCCTGTTTTGCCTCATCGAGAAATGTGTGAAACGCCTAAAAAGTTCACGAAATAGAGAAAAATTTGCGAAATGCATAGAAGTCAATTGCCATCAAAATTATTTTGACACGAGCGACAAATTTTATACGTGCGACTCTTTAGTCCAAATGCATTAAAGTCAACGGGCGTCCAAATAATTTTATACGTGCAACAATTTTTACATTTGCGACTCTTTTGTCCAAATAATTTTGACGTGCCACAATTTTGACAAGCGACAATTTTTTTTTGTCGCAGCAAATTTTCCCACGTCGAATTTTCACGCCAGTTTCATGAAAACATTTGCCAACGGTGGAATCTGGAAATTCTCTGCAAATCCATGGTGAATGAATTCGCCCTTCACTAGCCCTTACCCTTGAATCCATGCTCTTCTGTATCAGCACCCAGAGCCACTTTGTCAGCCTGGGTGCAGGCACCTAGCGAATGTTGGACCTGAAATGCACAAGTATGCTTTTGGGGCAGACGAGGCTCTGGGTGCAGAGACAGAAGAGAGCTAATTCAAGCATAGAGGCTGATACTTGGAGCTGATACTTAGAGCTGGTACTGCATTTATCCACAGACCATAACCACTGAGGTTATCAGGCCCTATGATCTTAACAGCTTTCTAATAAGTCTGCAACCGGAGCCAATGCATTGGCCTGGGTGCATGCAAACAGCTGACTTCAGCATGGATTTTCGAAAACCATTCTGGTGCCAGGTGTGCCTGCACCCAGGCCAATGCAGTGGCTCCAGTTGCAGGTTTATCAGAATCCACCACACATGGCATTACCCTAAACAAAAATATATTGGCTGTCCATCTTTCTGATAACTGACCCTGTTGCACGGACATGGAGAACACGCACACTGATTATTCTAGAAATTCTCTCTTTTCCAGGAGAGCAAGTTTTTATGCTTGCCGTCTAGAAAAGCATCTCTATGTCATTGGTGGAAGGAATGAAACAGGCTACTTGTCAAGTGTGGAGTGCTACAACTTAGAGACCAATGAATGGCAATACGTGTCCTCTTTACCACAGCCCTTAGCAGCACATGCTGGAGCAGTGCACAATGGAAAAATCTATATTTCTGGTATGTACCTTACATTAGGATTTGCAAACAAACATATTGGGATTTGTGAGACTTAAAGGGGAATTCAACCCCCGCCCCACTGTGATAAGTCTCCACTGGCCCTCCTCCCTGCCTCCCTCCTGCTAATTGTTACCCCAGAATTGTGTCCCCTGTAGTGTTACTGACCGTACATGCAGAGTGAGCGGCGTATCGGCACACACACAGTTGAAGCAGTTTTCCGGTTCATCACAACTGCACATGCTCCAGAAATGACGGAAATTGCCGAAGCGCCGGAAAACCCGAAGACTACCAAAGCGCCGGAAAATGTCGTCTGTGAGCTCCGCTGCGCTCACTATGCATTTGCAGTCAGTAATACTACAGGGGACACAATTCTGGGGTAACACTTAGCAGGGGGGAGGCAGGGAGGAGGGCCAGCGGAGGGGGGGCCAATGGGGTCACAGTGGGGGTTGATTTCTCCTTTAATGGAGAAGTAAACCCTAAAAATGAATAGGGCTAAAAATGCCATGTTTTATATAATTGACTTATTGCACCAGCCTAAAGTTTCAGCTTGTCAATAGCAGCAATGATCCAGGACTTCAAACTTGTTACAGGGGGTCACCATCTTGGAAAGTGTCTGTGACACTCAGATGCTCAGTGGGCTCTGAGCAGCGGTTGAGAAGCCTAGGGGTCATCGCAAATTTACAAGCAGAAAATGAGGTTGGCCTCTAATATAAGCTGATGCTACAGGACTGATTATTAGATTCTGATGCTAGTTGCATTGGTTTCTGTGCTGCCATATACAAATTATCTGTATTAATTACTAATCTGCCTTATATTGTGACATTTATATTCTATGTGTACTGTATATTGTGAGTGGGTTCCTAAGCTCAGTAAGTGACAGCAGCACAGAGCATGTGCAGTGAATGAGCAGAAAAGAAGATGGGGAGCTACTGGGGCATTATCAGAAGTAACGTTCTTCCCTGCTGCGGTTGCCTTGGGCTGATACAGAAGCCCAAAAAATTATGTACAACATTTCTAGCCTACTTCTTTAGTTAGGCTTTAGTTCTCCTTTAATAGTATAGTACATATATTTCTGCCCACTTTTTTCACAATTACATTGGACATCTAGCGTAAATGCCGGGCACAGTTACAGGAGCAAAATCCAGCTCCATTTGATATGTCAAGTTTCAGGCTGTGGTAGTTTTATATTTGCACCAGACATGCAGAAAAGTTATCAAGACCTTAAGAACTACTTTATGCCGTAAGCCCATAAAGCATGGGATGTGTTGCCTACCTAGAAAAAAATTGTCTTCAGCACTGTACTAACAGATGGCTCTCTCTGCTATCCTTGTGATTCAGGAACTGTAACATTAGCACTTCTAATCAGTGGAGGAGTTGTATTACTCTACTTTGTAATGTTGCCGCTCCATTACTTTTAAATCTATCTATTGTATAATAATTACTACACTTGAACTTGTTCCAGGTCCTCTCACATCTGAGTTAGCGCACGAGCAATGTATAGTATGCTGGAATTACTTTTTCTGTAATAAGGCAACAAAATCTACATACGTGGGCACAATTGATACTTCCCTGTATCATGGGCATACAGGCCCTTCTGTGCTTATTAAACTCCTCTCATTGTGTGTTATTATGTAGAGACACAGCTGTGAAATGTATAACACAATAACACACTTTATCACAGCGAGTCCTATTTATAAAATTGAAGTTTGTGTAATTTTAGAGTCTTTTTTCTACTTTGAATAAACTCACATTTAAAAAATAAACTTGAATGTTTGGTCTAATCTGAATTTTAAAAAACTTGATTGAATAAAATCATGGGGAAAAACTGGAATACCTTCAATTTGTGATTTTACAAGCCTAAAAAAAATAGTAGAGAAAATCAAATTGAATTTTTTTTTTACCTTCGACAACTCCCATTGGCTTTTACATGAACTCGGCGACTTTTAGATGCTGGATTTTTAAATTCAGGTTTTTCAAGTTTTTGGTGCTTAATAAATCTCTTAAATTCAAATTTTTAACTCTAATTCGAATTTACCAAAATTTGAATCACACCAAAATTTAGAACAAATCACCCCCATGACTCTAGCTTATATTATAATAACAAAATGAGCCTCTATGTGTATTCTTGTGTCATGCATTTTTTTTCCACTTCAAATATACAAGTATAGGACCTGTTATCCACAATGTACCTGAGGTTTTCCTGGCTCTTTCTGTAATTTGGATCACCCTACCTACATCCAATAAAAAATCATTTAACCATCTAGGGGGTTATTTATTAAAGGCCAAATGCCAAACACAAAAAAATTTGAGTTTTTTTTTTTTTACTATAAAATCCAAATTTTTTGTGGAAAAAAAACTACAAAAATCCGGCATCTCAGACCTACCGCGGTTGTATATGTCAATGGGAGAGGTCCCTATTCTATTTGGAAGTTTCTGTGGTCTGCACTGGAATTAGCCAGAAAATCTGACTATTTTGGACTTTTCGGGCAAAAGTTCAAAGCCTGAAAAAATCTAGCGGGGGGGAAAAAAACATGTTTTTTTTATTTAAATAATAAATAAGGTCAAATCGTGGATTCTAGTTTTCTTTCTAGGATTCTTACTTTTTATATATTAAAATACGCAGAAAAAAATTGGATTTTGATACATAAGGCCCCTAAATAATGGATTAATTTAGTTATATCTCACTTTTCTTACTTTTCATTGTAATGATGAAAAAAAAAACCTTTTCAAATGTGTGTGTCTTCTTTTGCAGGCGGTGTTCACAATGGAGAATATGTCCAGTGGTTATATTGCTATGACCCAGTCATGGATGTTTGGGCCCGAAAACAAGACATGAACACTAAGCGGGCTATACATGCCCTAGCTGTAATGAATGATCGTTTATATGCAATTGGTGGAAACCACTTAAAAGGTCAGTTTAACATATTCATATTTGATGTATAATACCATGCTGCTTTCTTAACTGTGTTTCAATGAGCATAGTACTAAATGCAAAGAAAATGTATGTGGTTTAAAGGGGTTGTGCACCATTCAGTTTTTTCAATTGCTTTCCATCTTTTATTTTTTCCCAAAAATATAAGTTTAAAGTTTAATGTTCGTGTCGCTGGTGTTTCAGTCTGGCAGCTCAGTGATCCAGGAGCATTGTGAAATGTGTTACAATTTGGTACATTAGTTGATACATCTCTCAGCAGCATCTGTGGGACAAAGATAATATTTGTATCAATTAAGGGTATCAATTTAGTTTTTTTCTATTATAAAATCCGAATTTTTAGTGGAAAAGAACTTGAAATTTTCGAGAATAATTATACAATGATGATGATAGAAAAAGTCCAAATACGATAATCCGGTATCTCAGACCTACTGAGGCTGTATATATGTCAATGGGAGAGGTCCCTATCCTATTTGGAAGTTTCTGTGGTCTATACTGGTATTAACCAGAAAATCTGACTATTTCTGAATTTTCTGCAAAAATCTGAATAAAAACAAGCAATTTGGGGAAAAAAGCTCCAGGAAAAATCGTACCATTCGGATTTTCACTTGATTTGTTCGTGTTTGTCCATGACCCGATTACATCTTGCTTTTTTAATAATAAATAAGGTCCAGTTGTGGATTCTAGTTTGGTCTGACTTTTTATTTCAATAGTTAGAAAAATTCAGATTTTGATAAATATGGCCCTAAATGTATCAATTTAAAGAGTCGGTGCCCCCCCCGAGCTGCTTTAGAAGATGAAAAACAAAACTATACACTTCAATATTAGAAAAACAGACACAAATACAAAATAAAAAGTTGTCTGAAACCAACTGAATTGGAAAATGTGTTTAATGTTGAACAACTCCTTTAAATCACAGAAACCAATGGCACACAACTTGCTAGAATAAATTGATTTTTTTTGCCCTTTGTTTCTAGATATTCAGGATACTTATTTGTTGACTGGCCCTTTTATCTTATTTATGTCTTTGCATCAGAAACAAACAGAAAAGGTTTTTAAATGAAACTGCTGAGATTTATTTCTGTCGGTGAAACTGATTTCCTCCTCGGTGACAAATAAAATGCAGGGCCACTACTCTACAATGGAGAGAGCACACCGCTGTTTTGAGAGCCACTGATTTCACAGTGTTACTTTTTAACTGTGTAACTAATACCCTGGCTGCTAATTCAGCAGTAACTATGGGGCAAACAGTAATGTTAGTATCACACAAAAAAGGCTCATTAAATTCACAGCAGGCAAAACATCCACAATTGACCCATATGCTATTGCCCTTAAAGGCTTGGAACATGGCAGTGATAGCCTGATAGAACTGCTGCTTGTGAGAGAAGGAAGGAGACCTAGCTATACACCTCCCTATCTAATCCGTAAAATGGTAAATGTTTAAGTAAATGGGTTTTTTTTTCTGAAACTGCTCTATATTATATGATTTTGGATGTTTACTGCCCTGAGTACAGAGATAAGTCATTTGAGCGTAGCTGTCACAAAGATATATATATATATACATACAAGTGTACAATTAATGTATAACTTACAGTCATATGAAAAAGTTTGGGAACCCCTCTCAGCCTGCATAATAATTTACTCAATTTTCAACAAAAAAGATAACAGTGGTATGTCTTTCATTTCCTAGGAATATCTGAGTACAAAGATTTTTAGTGAAGCAGTATTCAGTTGTATGAAATTAAATTAAATGGGAAAACTGGCTGTGCAATTTTTTTTTTGTAATTTTGCTAATTTGAATGCATTTAACTGCTCAATACTGATTACTGGCAACACCAAATTGGTTGGATTAGCTCGTTAAGGTGACCATACACGGGCAGATAAAGCTGCCAATATCGGTCGTTTGGACCAATTTGACAGTTTATCTGCCCGTGTATGGGGGCTTCCGGCGGGTCTTCCCGATCGATATCTGGCCACGATATCGATCGGGAAGGTTGGATTTTTAACCGACCGACCCGTCGGAGCCCCTTGGCGTATCGTAATTCGATCGTTCATACTGCCGAACGTTCGAATTACCCCCGATATAGCCATGCCGTTAGTGGCATATCGGGGAAAGATCCGCTCGTTTGGCGATGTCGCCAAACGAGCGGATCTTTGAGTCTATGGCCACCTTTAAGCCTTGAACTTTATTGTCAGGTGTGTGCAACTCTCAAAGGATCTGAAAACAAAGATTGTTCAGTATCATGGTTTAGGGGAAGGCTACAAAAAGCTATCTCAGAGGTTTAAATTGTAAGGAATGTAATCAGGAAATGGAAGGCCACATAGATGCTGTAAAAACCAGGTCTGGCAGCCCAAGAAAAATACAGGATCGGCATATGCGGAGGATTGTGAGAATGGTTACAGACAACCCAAAGATCACCTCCAAAGACCTGCAAGAACATCTTGCTGCAGATGGTGTGTCTGTACATCTTCTACAATTCAGCGCAATTTGCAAAAGAACATGTTTCTGCACTCACACCACAATAGAGTATGCAAAACCTCATTTAGACAAGCCACAGTCATTTTGGAATAAAGTACTTTGGACTGATGAGACAAAAATTGGGTTATTTGCTCACAAAAAGCACTTTGCATTGCAGAAGAAGAACACCACATTCCAAGAAAAGCACCTGCTACCTACTGTCAAATTTGGTGGAGGTTCCATCATGCTGTGGGGCTGTGTGGCTAGTTCAGGGACTGGGGCACTTGTTAAAGTCAAGGTTCGGATGAATTCAACCCAATATCAACAAATTCTTCAGGATAATGTTCAAGCATCAGTCACAAAGTTGAAGTTACACGTGGGGTTGGATATTCGAATAATACAATGACCCTAAACACACTTGAAATCTACAAAGACATTTATGCAGAGGGGGAAGTACAATATTCTGGAATGGCCTTCACAGTCCCCCGAATTGAATATAAAGGAAAATCTATGGGATGATTTGAAGCAGGCTGTCCATGCTCCGCAGCCATCAAATTTAACTGAACTGGAGAGATTTTGTATGGATGACTGGCCAAAAATACCACCATCCAGAATCTAGACACTCATCCTATAGGAGGTGTCTAGTGGCTGTTACATTTGCAAAAGGAGGCTCAACTCAAAAAGTATTGATGTAATATCTCTGTTGGGGTGCCCAAATGTATGCACGTGTCTAATTTAGTTATTTTCTGTTAATCCAATGTCACTGCTGAAATACTACTGTTTCCATAAGGCATGTTATATAGCAGTGGCTCGTGAGCAACATGTTGCTCTCCGACCCCTTGAATGTTGCTCTCCATGGCCTAAAAGGAGGTACTTATTTTTTAATTTCAGGCTTGGAGGCAAGTTTTGGCTGCATAAAAAACAGGTCTACTACCAAAATGAGCCTCCTGTAGGCTAACAGTCCATACAGGGGCTACCAAATGGCAAATCACAGCCCTTATTCAGCACCCCAGGAATATTTTTCATGCTTGCGTTGCTCCCCAATTCCCTAAAATCTGAATGTTGCTCCCGGGCAAAAAAGGTTGGGGACCCCTGTTATATAGTAAAAGGAAGTTGCTACTTTTAAAGCTCAGCCAATGATAAACAAAACTCCCAAACTTTTTCATATGACACTTTTATGTACATAAAAGAACAACTGAATAAAGACTTACTGTATGCAAGTTCAACTACACTTGACTTTCTGGAAAAGCATGAAAAGTACATGTGACCTTTTGGTTTGACATTTCTATGAAAAAGAGACAATTAGGGGCACATTTACTTAGCTCGAGTGAAGGATTAGAAGGAAAAAAACTTTGAATTTCGAAGTATTTTTTTGGCTACTTCGACCATTGAATTGGCTATTTCGACCTTCGACTTTGAATCCAACTAAAAATCGTTCGACCATTCGATAGTCGAAGTACTGTCTCTTTATAAAAAATTTGACCACCTACTTCGCCACCTAAAACCTACTGAGCACCAATGTTAGCCTATGTGGAAAGTCCCCATAGGCTTTCCCAGCAATTTGTGATCAAAGGAAAATCATTCGACTTTGATATTCGAAGTCGAAGGATTTAACTTCAATGGTAGTTATGTGCCCCATAATATATAGACTATTTTTTCTGCATTTCTTCTGCATCTAACAGAATCCATCTTCTGAAAAAGTCAAGGAAGTGTGCAGGGCTTGTAATAATAGTGATCAACCTAATATTTGGGGTCACATGATGATTGTTGTTGCACTTTGCACTCGGTAGATTTTACACCATAGTCGCTGCGATTAATATGAAACTTCTGTGGCTTTTATGGGTTTCACCAAAACCACTTGTTTTGGCCACTGCTCTGTTGTGACATGACTGAGATGAATGAACAGTCTCTGTGAAGTGACTGCATAAAAGTATAGGTACTATATGAATAAAGGATAATAATCAGCACCTTTTCTTAAGACTTTTTTTTAATCCAATATACAATACAAATTTCAATATTATTATTATTATTATTATTAATAACATGTATTTATAGAGCACCAACATATTGTTACTCAACTGACTAAAAAATGTACAAATACCTTTAAAGCCACATGAGTATGTTTATATAAAAAATGGGGAGACTTTAAAATGTTCTAATAGAAGGATTGCACTGATTGCATTTAATTTAAATGCAACCACTTTTCAACCAGTAGTACCCAGTACATCTCCTTTCAAGTGATCTAGAAACCGTATTCTGACTATAATGGTCACCAGAGAGCAGCTCACTGTGACTACTATGTTACACAGGAATGATTCCTCCTAGAGGTGCTAAACTGTGCCGTCACAATTAGATATGAGAGACTATCTCCCTGTTGGGGTTCCATTTTAATTATAAATCAGTAAAGTCACTCTCACTGCACTTATACACCTTCCCGTGGAATGTGCGGGTAGGTGGTGCAGGGTAAAGCTCAGGTTTTTTTAGTGGAATTTGGTTATATTGTCTGGTTTTGTTACATAGATCTTTTTCTGCGGCCAGCACACGACACTACTGGTTAATGTGGTCTCTCAAACTCGTGATGCATGTTCACTTCTCTTTTGCCTTTCTATCTAGTTTAAGGGGTTGTTCACCTTCCAAGCACCTTTTCAGTTGAGTTGTTTTCATATTGTTCACCATAAACAAAGACTTTTTTCAGTTGCTTTCCATCTTTTGCCATTTTCCCAAATTTTAAGTGTAAAGTTTAATGTTCGTGTCTCTGGTGTTTCTGTCTGGAAACTCAGTGATCCAGTAACATTCTGAACTGTTACAATTTGCTACATTTAGTTGATACATTTCTCAGCAGTATCTGTGGAATATTAGCAACTGTTGTATCAATACTCAAACGAATATTACCGACCCGAAAACTCTAATCGAATTCAACTAATCTCGAAAAAAACTCGAATGTCAGGAAGGCTATTAAGATCTTCAAATGGGTCATTGGACCTCCTCATTGACTTCTATATGACCTTGGCAGGTTTTAGTTGGTGAATAGTCGAATTTGAATTGTTCCCAGGGCCCATGTATGATAAATTTCCAATTCGATATTGAATTAGAATTCGAGTTTGGCTTATTCCCAACTCAAATTTGTGAGTTTTGACAAAAAAATCTAACTCGAAAATTCGAATTTCCAATTTGAACCTTAATAAACCTGCCCTTAAATGTATCCGGTTAAGAAAGAGTCTGTGACCCCCCCCCCAAGAGCTGTTTTAGAAGGTGAAAAATTAAACTTTACACTTCAATATTAGAAAAACAGTAACAAATAGGAAATAGAAAGTAATTGGGAAAAGTATTTATTTCTGGTGAACTATCTGAAACCAATTGAACTGAAAAAAAACTGTGGACAAATAAAACACATAGTTTGCAAATGAAACAGATATAAACTTTATATAAATAGTAGTGAAAGAACTTGGGCAATCAAATACACAATACACTCCTGCACTGGGACACGTGGTACCTACCTAACTCACTATTAGGTACCTGACTGTTTATCCAACACAGTCCTTTTTATTATCAAAGTCCCAATCCTCTGGAAGAGATTAATAACCACACAGTTCAGTTCAAATAGAATGACCCTTCCCCAGAGCTCTTATACCCCAGGTAGCACTACCTTTCCCAAAAGTACTTCTCCCTTTGAAACTTAGCAGCCGCTCCCACGTAGTGGGTAAATGCACAAGACCTGTCTTCAAATTCCCCACATTTGTATCCTTGCCAGTATCCGCCCTTGGGTGTCTCACTCACCGGGGTGCTGTCAGAGGCAGTCACACTGAAGATTACAGGCAGCTCTGCTGCAGGATAAATCTCACCAGTAGCACCTTTCTCCTTCTGAGTCTCTAGCAGTGAGGCAGGGAACAAGATGGGCTCTCTCTTTTCTTCCACAGATTCAACAGCTTGGACAGTGTCACAAGATTTGGTTCTGGCTGGATCTTTTTACCACAAACCCCCTGTTAAACTCAGAGACCCTGTACAAAAGGCTCCAAAGTCAGTCACTCCCTCTCTCCCAAGGATGCACTGGGGTGCCTAGCAAATCGGAAGGCTCTCCAGCCTGTAACTGGGCTGGATAATGTCACAGACAGAAAAACAGAAGAAGGATTTCTCTGATCCCCTACAGAATGATTAGATTCGATGAGAGGGGATTGTTGCCTTATCATCATACAGCGATGGACAGCTTGCCTATATTTTACATCAGAGTATTACAGCTTTAAATAGTTTTGACATAAACATTTATTTTCTTTACATTTATTTCTGATGAAACAGTTTGTAATCCCTGTGGCTCATTTTAAAATATGCATTAAGTATTTAGTTCATGCAACAGTTGTTTAAAAATGTGTTCGGTAGGTTTCTCCCATCTGGATGTCATGCTTGTGGAGTGTTATGACCCTAAAGGAGACCGGTGGAATATTCTTCAGACACCCATTCTAGAAGGCCGAAGCGGACCTGGATGTGCAGTACTAGACGATCGGTGTTACCTTGTTGGAGGATACAGCTGGAGTATGGTAAGTGTCGTGCTCTAAATTGTCTGATGAAGAGATCTTGTTAAGATGGTAACTGGGATAATTTACTTTAATTTAAATAAAATTTCTATTTTCCAGTTCCATCATTTAAAGGGGTGGTTCATCTTAAGTTAACTTTTAGAATGTTATAGAATGGCTAATTCTAAGCAACTTTTAGTTAGTCTTCGTTATTTATTTTTTATAGTTTTAAAATTATTTGCCTGTCTCTTTTCAGCTTTCAAATGTGGGTCACTGTCCCTATCTAAAACAAATTCTCTGTAAGGCTACAAATGTATTATTATTGCTACTTTTTATTCATCATCTTTGTTTTCAATCTCTCTCCTATTCAAACTCCAGTCTCTTATTCAAATCAATTCATGGTTGTTAGGGTAATTTGTACCCTAGGAACCTGACTGCTGAAATCCGTTTTCCGGTCCCTTATTCCAATAAATGCATGGTCGCTAGGGTAATCTAGACCCTAGCAACCAGATTGCTGACTGCAAACTGGAGAGCTGCTAAAAAAAAAGTTAAACAGCTCAAAAACCACAAATAATAAGAAATAAAAAACAATTGCAAATTATTTCAGAATTTTATTCTTTACATCATACTAAGGCTGTGGGCACACAGACTGAATAGCTCAGCTGCTCTCAGCCTGTGTATTTTTGCAGGCAGAGAGAAGCAGATCTTTTCCCTGTCCCTGCTCTATTGATTTGAATCTGATCAGCCTGTATCCTCACACACAGCGGAGCTGAAGCAGAAGTCTGCTTTTTGTGAGCGCAAGTGTATTATTTTTACTTTATAATATTGGTGTATAAGCGCCATCTCAGGTCATTTTGCCTGGTCATGTTCTTTCAGAAAGAGCCAGCACTTTAGGATGGAACTGCTTTCTGGCAGGCTGTTGTTTCTCCTAATCAATGTAACTGAATGTGTCTCAGTGGGGCTTTTTACTATTGAGTGCTGTTCTTAGATCTATCAGGGAACTGTTATCTTGTATCAGGGAGCTGCTATCTGGTTACATTCCCATTGTTCTGTTGTTACACTGCTGGGGGGGGGAGGGAGGGGGTTATATATCACTCCAACTTGCAGTAAAGAGTGACTGAAGTTTATCCGAGCGCAAGTCTCATGACTGGGGGCAACTGGGAAAATGGACAATATGTCTAGCCCCATGTCAGATTTCAAAATTAAATATAAAAAAATCTGTTTGCTCTTTTGAGAAAAGGATTTCAGTGCAGAATTCTGCTGGAGCAGCACTATTAACTGGTGCGTTTTGAAAAAAACATGTTTTCCTATGACAGTATCCCTTTAAAGTTAACTCAGAGATAAAAAAAAAACCCTCATTATGCCTCAATTCAGTGATTGGCATAGTCAGTGCACCTCTGCTTCTGCTTCTTATGCAGTGCAGTGAAAGGAAAAGGCATCTGTATTTATCAAAATCCCAAAATTTCTAATTTTCAGAAATCTACTCAGACCAAATCCGCACAGGCTACTTTCCCTTATTTATCAATACATTTTCCCAAAAATTTCCTGTAAGGGAAAAAAAGTGAAAACGGATTTTCCACATGAAAACTCAGATTTTTTCAGATTTTTGCCTGAAAACGACAAAATCTTCGGATTATTGTATGAAACCCATACGCAGAACAGAATCTTTGGGACTTCTCCCATTGACTTATATACAACCTTGGCAGGTCCGAGATGCTGGATTCAGACTTTTTCCATCCTCAGGTTATAATAAATCCCAAAAAATTTGAGGGTTTTTTCACTAGAATTCAAATTTTACAGTAAAAAAAAAAACCTCAAATTTTTCGAGTTTTTTTACATTCGGACATTAATAAATAACCCCCCTTATGTTGTCTCTGGCTTATACCACTGCAAGCAGACTTGCCAGCACCACTGTAGATACATTCATTTCAAATTCAGGAAAGACATTTCTAGTTCAGAAAAGTGTTTTATATGATTTTTACAATCAAAATCAGAACTGTATTAGAAATATTTTTTTGTTATTTTTGTGTTTCAGGGTGCGTACAAGTCATCCACCATTTGTTACAGCCCTGAGAAAGCAAGCTGGACAGAGCTGGAGGGGGACGTCGCAGAACCACTAGCAGGCCCAGCCTGTGCAACTGTCATACTACCAGCTTGTGTCCCATACAACAAATAACTGCCAGCCACAGCCTAATGACTTTGATTTGTCAGCATTGAATTTCTTGTTTAGCCACATTGTGAACTGCAGCATCGGACATCTCTTCAGCCCACTGTCGGCTGGAAGCTGAAATTCATAGCAGCTGTACGGGCGCAGGTTTGACTGTGTCTTGCACTATCTGGAAGTAAGCCTTATCTTGTCTTACCCAACTCCCATTATCCAGTAGGTGTACAGAAAGGAAATGCATCTGGTGTAAAATAGACTCCTAGTATTATTTGGTCTCAGTTACAATTATACTGCAGCTAATTAGGATCACTGTGAGTATGCTACAGGGCACAACAGAGACACACACATGTACCATTGTAATGGTGATTTCGTTTGGCCGTACTTGGAAGCACTTACTTATAATAATTATTGTATGACAGTACTTAAAATGCAGTATATATATATATGTATACTGATAGAAATGCCAGGCCAGTTTCCATGAGATGTGATACAGGTAGGAGATGGCTGTGTGCCTGACCTGTCTGATCCTGCACTGGTATTTCTTGACTCTCTATAATTACTGACCAACCCACCTTCTTCAAGCTGTTCTTCACCTAATCTACCAGCCACAAGTTGTAGTTCAGGATCATGTGAAGGACCACTGGGTTATTAGATTTATGCATTACACCTTAGGCTTCTTATGTTTTCATAGAAATAATATTCTTTGTATGAGCTAAGGATTTATTAATATTGTATTATTAAATGGGAACCCTCCACTCAAATAACGAAAAAAGTAGGTATGCACCGAATCCAGGTTTTGGTTAGGGATTCGGCCAGGATTCAGCCTTTTTCAGCAGGATTCGGATTTGTGCCTGGTGTGTCCGAATTCTAATTTGCATATGCAAATTAGGAGCTATAAGGGAAATCATGTGACTTTTCGTCACCAAACAGGTAAATTTTTTTCCCCACATTTTCCTTTCCTGTGCCAACTTTGCATATGTAAATTAAGGTTTGGATTCAGTTCAGTATTCGGCAGAATCTTTCATGAAGGATTCGGGGGTTCGGCCGAATCCCAAATAGTGGATTTGGTGCATCCCTAAAAAAAAAGTTACATTTTGCATAATGAAAGAAAATGTAATTCAAGCTAGTTCAAGTTATTTGAATTGCAAATTAAAGCACTATTTTGTTTTTTTCCCTTTATGCACTGCTGGTTCTGACACAGAAGTTAGGTATCCCGCAGATAGGTATACTCCTGTTCCCACAATGCCTTGCATGCTTCTTCACAAGCCTGTTAATTAGCTGACTCTTATTTCAAGAGTCAAGCCCAGCATGGCAGAGAATACAAAGGGACAGCCAGATACAACTTTCAATTTGAATTAAGTTTACAAGCAACTTTCAAATTAATTAAATAGTGTAATGTATATACAGGTACGGGATCCGTTATCCGGAAACCCATTATCCAGAAAACTCCAAATTACATTAATATCTCCCATAGACTCCACATTATCCAAATATTCTAAAGTTTTTAAACTTATTTCCTTTTTTCTCTGTAATAATAAAACAGTAACTTGTACTTGATCCAAACTAAAATATAATTAATCCCTATTGGAAGCAAACCAACCTACTGAGTTTTTTAAGATTTTATAGTAGACTTAAGGTATGTAGATCCAAATTAGAGAAAGATCCGTTATCTGGAAAACCCAAGGTCCCGAGCATTCTGGATAACACGTCCCGTACCTGTATATTGGAAAGTTCATTATAAAGATTGCAAAACCTTGTGGTCAGGGCCCTTATTAACTAAAAGTGAGTTTGTGAATGTAAATGTACCCTTATGTACAGCGCTGCAGAAAATGTGGGTGCTTTATAAATAAATGTAATAATAATAATATATTCTTTCATTATGCAAAAAAAAATCTAGACCAACAGAGTGGTAAAGTCTAGGTACTTCTGCTTTAAATGTACTCTTCAGTGTTCAGCTATTCATTAATTTCACTGACGGTAATAGCTGGCAAGACAGCAACTGATTTCTTAGTTATGCTGCAACATTATGGTATGTCCACAAAGCAGTAGGATCTAACTTCTTTATAGGCCCTTATAAGGTTCATGCCTAGGGTGGCAACTTTAGTGGGGCAGCCCCTAGGTGCCTTTATAAAAAAATAAATGTCCCCACCAGGCCACCACTGGAAACTTGTGGCTAAATCCACAGGTGGAGCCAAGGCCGGAACTAGGGGTAGGCAGCTGCCTGGGGTGCAATAATAGGGGAGGCTGGGTAGCTACCTCTAAAATTGTGTTCTGTCTATTCCTAGTCCACACCCCTCAGTTTACTCCCCTTCCCTCTGTCACCAACTCCTCCGTCGCTTTCCCCTCCCTCTCTCTCACTCCTCTTCCCCTCCATCTCTCTGTCGCTCTCCCCTCTGTCAATCTCCCTCCTCTCCCCTCCGTTGCTCTCCCCTCCTCTCTGTCACTCACCCCTCCCTCCCATCGCTCTCCCTCCTCTCCCCTTCATCTCTCACCCCTCCGTCCCTCACCCCTTCCTCGCCTCTGTCGCTCTCCCTCCCCTCCGTCACTGTCCCCTCCCTCCTTTCAATCGCTCACCCCTCCCTCCCCATCTCCTCTCTCTCCCTTCTGTCTCCTCTCTCTCCGTCACACCCAGCTGGTCACGTGTGGCGGGGGGAGCCTGGCCAGGTTGCCTAAGGCATGCAGCCGGCCCTGGGTGGAGCAGAGAGGGTCCCATCTCTAGACAGGTGATTGTGCACATGGGCTTATTGGTGAGAGTAAATATGGAGCAAACACCTGTGAATGTTTATGCGCCTATATTGTTGCCTATATCAATTACAATAAGTACAAAATAATGCAGTTTATCAATTCCCCCCTTGCTGCTAAGCTTTTGTGGTGGTATCTAGTGATGGGCGAAATTTATTCGCCAGGCGCGAATTCGCGGCAAATTTGCGCGATTCACCGCCAGCAAATAAATTTGCAAAACGCCTGCGAAAATTCGCGAAAAACGGGGAATTTTTCCCCGTTTCGCGAAATTCGCAAATTTTTCAGGGGAAGCGAAACGGCGCAAATTCGCCCATCACTAGTGGTATCCTCCCTTTAAGTACAATATATCAAAATCCAACTTGTGAGAACAATTAATAAAGGGTAACATGTATGTGCCAATAGAAACACATCTGTAAATTACAAGTTTGTTCGCTTTCATTATTTATACTAGATTTCTGCCTCTGTCCAGCTCCCTTTGATTGTAGGGATCACATTTTGACTTTGCTATTGGGTCCTCCAATCAAGACTCTCCAGCTTTGTAAACTATCAGAGTTAGCAGAGTAACTGGGTAATCTGGAGTTGCAGTAAGCATGATTTCTACTTTATTCTCCTCACAACATGCAGAAGAAGGAAGGATATAACATCCTTTGCACGTCTCAACTAAACTTTATGAACACACAACAACATGAACACTGACACCTACTGGCAGAAGTAAACAACAGTATAACAATATATATGAGTGAGAAGGTTTTTGTTTATAACTGATAGTGTACACAGAGTAGTCTAACAATACTCATCCCATCTGAGTCAGACAGAATAAAAGATGAGGTGAATAAAATGACAGGAATGAAGGTGAGTTACAGATGTGTTTCTGTTAGCAATGCATCATTTACAATAAATTCTGTTTTATGGAGACTATGGCCCCCCTTTAAATATTTCTAACTCTCATGAATAATGCTGTTTGCTGGCCCCTTGCAAAAAAATCTTCTAAGGGGGCCTGGCCTGAACAATCTATGAGAACTAACGGTTATGTCCATTGGGTTCTGGGGGTATATATTTATGCTTTCTGGCCAACATACACTGATTATTAAAGACAATATTTCAAAAACAAAAAACATATAAAATATATTTATAATATATTGCTGACAAAATGCAACTGATGAACCATCTATGTTCCAGATATGCCTCTGAGTATATAGAGTTTAGTATAAAGGAGTGATATACTGTAGATTATTCCAAGCTGTCAGATAAAGGAGCTGGAATGCTGCATGGCAGTGAGGACCCAACTGCCTGCTCTGTAGTTTATAGTAAACTATAGACCCCAGGCGTCACAGCCATGGATACCAGGAGTTTTAACACTGACGTTAGCCATCCCAGCTACAATGTATTTATAAATAATTTAGTTGTAACTACTGAATTACCCAGGGGCTCCCACACTTACCCTCCTTGCAGTTTTTTTTTTTGGACAGCAGCACTGGGAAGAAATGGGATATTGTGTGTTTTAAATCTCCCCACATTGCTACTGTAAAGTGCAATCTATGTTGTTATTGTAATAAATGGTGATAGAGGAAATTACATTTTTTTATCCCAAGGACTCCAATTTCCTTGTAAAATAAGACATTGGGTAAGATAGATTATTTTTTCCATTGGAACAAACACGTGAAAGCAATTGGCTTCAGCACAAAATGAGGCAACCCTGCTTAGTATTAAAATTGGCAGAAGACTTGTCTCGAAACGATTGACGGCAGCTGTCACCTGACTTGTCTAATGAAATGTGCAATCTCCAGAATTCGAACGTTAAAAGGCTATTTGTTGTCCTTTGAATGGTTCTTTTCTACCATAGTAATTTAAAGCTTTCTATCTTTCAAGAAGGCATGACCAAGGAAAGCTGTGTTATTGAACAAATCATTGAAAGGATGTAAATTTTGTACAGTATCAGAATGTATAAATTCAGCTTGCTCGTAGGGAGAAAACTTTAAATAAAACTTTATGTAAAAATTCACATCTCGTTCTTTCTACTTTGCTTTACTGGTAAATATCTGCACCGAGCAACATCGCATTTACAGTCTTCACATCTTAATGACTAGCTGCATTTCTACCTATTGTTGCAATTTATTTTTTGCATTTTCCTGTCTGGGTGATGTAAGAAGCATTCATACTGGTTTTTGGCAGCAACTTTTAAATTGTAGTGTGACATAGATCATGGCACATGAATGGCTTTTCTTCTCTAATCATTCATGAACACAAGGACGAACATGGACACACAAGTGAGTTTATATTGACCCTATTCAGAAGGGGAAGTATTCACAGATTTGCAGTAGTGATCGCCAATGCAACTAGGGTTGCCACCTGTCCAGATTTCACCTGGACATCCCAGTTTTTGGAAAGGCTGCCCGGTGAGAGGTTTCTGTCCGGATTTTTAAAAAAAGAAATCCATACAGGACATTGAAGTGAACGGCATGGCGATAAGCCAATCGCTGATTGCCTCGTCATCAGTCCCGCCCCCCATATCACCCGTCCCATCCCCAACGCCACCCGCTCCGCTCCTTCAACGTCATTGCCCCCCCCCACGTCACTGGCCATCCCCACCTACGTCGCCGACCTCACAAAAAAAAAAGGTGACAACCCTAAATGCAACCATTCCGTAGGGTCTGCTGAATTACACACACTTTTACACACTGACACAAGGAGCTGGAGGTAATTCTAAGATTCTCTTGGCATGTAGTTTTAATAGCTGCACCCTGAAATGAATTGGAAAACATTCGCCTTTACTTTAGTATGATTTACCAAAATGTACACTGAGGGGCTGATTTATGAATGCTTGAACCTTTGGGTTGGCCCAGGAGAAATAGGGGGCCCAGTGAAGCCCTAATTAAAGAGCCATTTTCATATGTATTGGTAAAACATGACAACCTTTACATATTTGGGAGCTTTAAAAATAATTTGCTGTCGGGCCCAATAGCATCTAATTACACCACTAGTTTGAGCATTCAGGTACTAAAACCACAAAAGAGTTCCTTTCTTGGAATACCTTGATTACTGCCATGCAGGTTCCCTCCCCTTGACTGAGAAATAAATGCTACACTGTGGCTATAAAAGATGGTCACGTGGATCTAAATTTTACAATTTGCCAATTTTAATGTATGTATAAATAAGCTCTTGTGTCTCAGTTTTCAGACACAGGCAGTTGGATAATGTTACCCGTCAGTGGGATATATACATATAGATGCTTAAGATGACAGAGAATAAGTGTTCTATGCAAAAAAGATTAATGAATAAACCCCCAATATGTATTTTTATACAGGTATGGGACCTATTATCCAGAATGCTCGGGACCTGGGGTTTTCCGGATAGCGGAAAGTATTTTAAGTATACTAGAAAATAAACCCAAAAAGCTAGTTTTGTTTCCAATAAGGATTAATCATATCTTTGTATGGATCAAGTATAAGGTACTGTTTTATTATTACAGACAGGGTCGGACTGGCCCGGCGTGACACTGGGAGATAACCCGGTGGGCCCCGACCCTTAATGAGCCCCTGCCAGGCCAGACCCCTCTCCCGAACTCATTCTAGAAATAAAAGTACTTTTAGGTGCCTCGCAGCACCATCTGCGCATGAGCGCGGCGCCATCTACGTATGCGCGTGACGCCATTCACACAGGCATGCCGAGCGGCGCCGTCACGCAGGAGCGCCGAGGGGCGTCTTGACGCAGGCAAGCCATTCGCGCTTGCGCATAACGGTAGTGGGAAGGGGGACAGAGGCAAAAACGGAACTAGAGGGGGGCGGGCCCTGGCGCAGGACGCGCAGCTGGGCCCCCGCCCCCCTCCGTAAACCCGGAACTGGTCGCCGAACATGCGACGGGCGGACTGCCGGGGGGCCCTGAGGGGGTGCGGGCCCTGGCCCGCTCGCACCCCCTGCTCCCCGGTAGTTCTGCCCCTTGACAGAGGGGGGCCCTGGACAGTAGTCCCGGTGGGCCCCGGGCCCCCCAGTCCGACCTGATTACAGAGAAAAAGGAAATTTGATTTTAAATATTTGGATTATTTGGATTAAATGGGAGACAGCCTTTACATAATTCGGAATTTTCTAGATAACGGGTTTCCAGATGTGCAAGAACAGGACTGATGTTTTGGTGGCAGTTATTTTAATTACTGTTTGTGGTTGTGTCTTACAACCCTATTCAGGACCCTCTTATCTGTTTAATGAATTAGTTATAAAGTAGCAGTCTTTTTTGCAAGAGATTCCAGAGACAGAGGGATACGATGTTCTCCCTTTTTTCAACTTTCATGGAACCCTAAACAGCTTAGTTTTCTTGTGTTCTCAGTCCAATGCAGGGAATTCCCTGTGTTTCAGTGCTGATTTGTGGGGGTGAAAGACATCAAACTAAATTGCCAACTTGTCTAGCAAAAACACAATTTTTCACACACAAAAAAAAAAATATATTTTTAGGGAGCAAATAGTGCTATATATTGGTTTCATTACATATATGCAAATGACTATGAAAATAATGAGTGCAGCTTTGACTTTACAGACACAATCCCCCTGTCAGGGCTCTGTATTGATGTACAGGTTCTATTTCTGCTGCTAATGCTCTCCCCTTTGCAACCGCAATAAAGATTCTGCTAATCTTCAGATGGGAGGCTGAGCCGTGGAACCAAAACTTATTTCTTGGACCTTGTCAGATGTATTCTGTGCATGTCAGTGTTCCACACCAATTACATATTTCAGAGGAGGCTTTCATGCACGGCTTTGGACCCTTATGCATAAGCCATTTCAGATGGAACTAAAAATTAAAATCTGACTGACGGAAATCTCAGTAATCCTGAAAATGGAAACTCAAATCGTTTACAGAAATGAGAAAAAAAAAGAACTTGTTTTAAAATTACTTATGCAGGATTAATCCCCTCCTCCTTGCTTGAATGCATATGCCATACTTTGCTTAATAAAGCTTTACATGAATTGCAAAGTGAACTCTGCTAAATTCTGGAATTGCTATCTTAGTCTTTCACTGCTGCACAAAGCACTAAACACCCTTACACCAGGATGAGACCAAATAAAGGTTTGCTTTTCTCTAGCAAACCACCATGAATCACCTTTTCAGGCCTAATGGGTTTAACCCTTTGCTACAGAATGATATTGAAAACAAAATATGTTTTCTAGAAATGTACATATATTGTAATGTATGTTTATCTTTACCAGGCAAACAATATTTTTAAATTGATCTTTTTCTTGGCCTTTGTCAGTCATGAATGCCATGCCAATAGTTATTCATCAATGAATTCACGTGTATACAATGACAATGAGTAGAGTGATAGAAATAGGTACAAAGGGGCAAATTCACTAAAGGGCAAATTTTCGCCAGCGAATGATCCGCCACACTTCGCGCCAGTATGCCAATTCACTAAAATGCGAAGTTGCGTCTCAGCAGTCAAATGCTGGCAAAGTTTCTCTAGCGTTAATTTGTCAGTGCAAGCATTTCATAGCAATCTTTCGCTAGCGTTCAATTCTGCCGAGTAAAAATTCGTTAGTACCCTTATACTTAGGTCAATTTGAATAGGGTGGGTACATATAGATTATATGGACGTCTTTATTAGAGATGTTGCTGCAAATGCTTGAAGTGGCCACTTATTATTACACATGTCCAAGGAAGCAAAATAAAGACGAAAAAGATCCTCTAATGTCCTAGACATGAGCCCACCCTAAAACAAATATGGCATGCCCCTCAAATGGTTGGAAAAAATGTTAACACAAAAATCTTTAATAGTTAGGACTTTTGAAGGCAATCTCGCTTTAAAAAATTAAAAAAGAACAGTCGTTCACCTGAGCGAAACTGTGCCTGCCAATAGGGAGCAAAACGGCACTAGCAACGATCTTTCACTAGTGAATTGTCGTCTACAGCTTTTAGTACAGTAAATTGGCGATGTCCCCGCAGATGAAATTTCTCAAGGATTTTCTCAAGCATCGGCCACTTCGCAATTAGTAAATCTGCCCCATAGACAACTGTGAGACACAAGCCTAAGGTGAACAACACAATATCTTCACCATTTAAGCTGAAAAACACATTCCAGGAGTGGACTCCCCACTAAGCTGACTATCATTCACTTATCTGACTGACTCTGCATTCCAGCTAAAATGACATGTTTGCAGTTGGAACCCCTTAATGATTAGTCCTTAACTGTCTCTTGTAGAAATATCAGCACATGAATTATTCATTTAGTGCGGGTTTTTTACGGGTGATCAGTAGGGATGTAGCGAACTGTTCTGCTGCGAACTTGTTCGCGCGAACATCGGCTGTTCGCGTCCGCCGCAAGTTCGCGAACGTCGCGCGACGTTCGCCAATAGGCGTTCGCGTCAAAATCGTTCGACCATTCGATCGCTAAAATCGAACGATTTTCGTTCGATTCGAACGAAAATCGTTCGATCGAACGATTAAAATCCTACGATCGTTCGAATCGAACGATTTTCGGATGTTCGCGAACAGTTCGCGAACTGTTCGCATTTTTTGCCGGTGTTCGCGAACGGCGTTCGCGAACACATACTCGGCGGTTCGCTACATCCCTAGTGATCAGAGGCAAACAAACATAACATCGACCACCTAACATGTTTAGAACTAAGTCTTGTAAAGTATTTGGAACGTTACAGTTGCAAACAAAAGTTCGGGAATCCTTTGCCAAATGGCAAATTTAATTCTGTAAGGGCACAAGTACTGCAGGAATTAGTGTGTGAAAAAGCAACATATTTGTATATGTTAATGAACACACACATTTAATCAACTTTAAACCTAGGAACAAAGAAAATAGTCACTGTGGCATGTGCAATGATTTGGAAACCTTTACACTTGTCCAGTGATGAATAATATTGAATATTGTTTGTACAAAGTCCCTAATTACATCATTAGAGCTTAAAAGCCTTTAGCTGTCACCTGTTGACAACTGCACAGCTTTCTAAAACTTCAATAAGTATGAGCTTTTCTAATCACATTGGGGCAGATTTACTAATGAGTGAATTGGCTAATGTAGCGACAATTTGCTAACTTGAGCAACTGCAGGGACATCTCCAATTTACTAACAGGCGCCAATTCGCTAGTGAAACAGACCGTCGCTAGCGGTCAGGCGACTTTTCACTCAGGCGAATGGACGTTACTCCGCAAATTCAGATTTTACTGGACGTTACCTCTTTCGGCAGAGTTGCCTTCACCAGCTCAGACCAGGCAAAGTGCTTAAAAGCAGGTAGATCTTACATCACTTACATCATATCCTGTGTGCTGAAAATGCATTAAAGTTCAAAAAACGCTGGCGACTTCTCCTTTTTAAAAGCGGGATTGGCTGTAAAAGTCCTAACTTACTTTTTTGGGAAACCGGTTTTCTCCTCACATTTTATAACTGGAACATTCATTTTACAGTGGGCTCATGTGTAGGGCATTATATTAACTCTCTTGTCTTCATTAAGGTTCCCTGGACATTTGTAAAAAAAACTAGTAATTTCCACTGTCCGTAAGGTCATCAAGAAAGTTTAGGGACAGTTAAGGGGAACTGTGGGAACTCAAGACAAGAAAATAGTAGTGGTGCTCATCGTTCATCGTTGCTTCCACAAATATGATCTACATGGAGGAGTCAGAAGGAGGAAGCCTTACGTGTAACCTCATCACAAACATCAACAGCTGAGCTATGCAAAAACCGCATCTAGACAAGCCAAGAAAGTGCCATGGATTGATGAACTATTTAGCCACAATCACCAACGTTTGGTTGGGATAGAAGCAGCATTTGATGAAAGATGTCAACTATTACACATGTTTTGGATTGTTCCCTGAAAACCTATGCCATGTTTCTGCTGCAATAAAGGAAGATTATTTCATACTTACAGAGATCTTCCTTTCCTAGACGTACTCCATGTCAGTACGTTACGGGATAGCCCCTCCTCCCTGCTCCAATTAGAAGGAACCTCCCCAAGCCTTTAAAAGGCCAACCACACCCACCTACCGGCGTCTTTGTAACAAGCTCTTAAATTACCGGAAAAGAAAGGGCGGGGGTACTGACATGGAGTACGTCTAGGAAAGGAAGATCTCTGTAAGTATGAAATAATCTTCCTTTTTCCCTAGACGTACTCCATGTCAGTACGTTACGGGACATAGCAAGTTAACGTTATCCCATGGGAGGGAATATGCTTTAAGAAGAAACTGTAATAAGGAAAGGAGTATCTCTGACTAGATAGTCCACCATCATGCAAACTCCTTACCTTAATATAGAGAGTCCAGGTGAATACCCCAGAATAAGTTCACCAGGCTAAGAATAGAGCTATAGTATAGCCTATACTATAGAGAAAGAGAGAGCGCGAGAGAGAGAGAGAGCGCGAGAGAGAGAGAGATGTTAGCCCACTGAGAGTGAGGAACAAGTTAGCTCACTAACCACCACTTCACCCTCCAGAAGAGAGAGAGAGGAAGACAGTCCTGTAAAAGGCGAATTCAGCAAGCTGAAATACTTACTCTCCTACTCACCAAAAAGCATTCATCACATGTATGC
Source organism: Xenopus laevis (assembly GCF_017654675.1). Lineage (NCBI taxonomy): Eukaryota > Metazoa > Chordata > Amphibia > Anura > Pipidae > Xenopus > Xenopus laevis. The sequence continues at coordinate 97,775,473 of NC_054382.1, read as the reverse complement.
CTAATTTCAGTGCAAATTGCAGGTACCTGTAAGAAACACTTGGTAGGAGTAAGAACCCAAAACAGACAATATAGGAATGATCTGCTTAGGATATATCCATAAATGTATGATATCCAATGTACCCTGAGGTACCCAAGGCCAGTACCATAAATATCTTCATATCAGAATGCATGTTAGTCAGGACTGTTCTAACAGAAAACAGATCCTAAAGATCGGAGACAAGGGCACCTGAGAAAATAATTGGGATTAGAATTCCTTACCCTGTGTAAGGTCCTGTGATGAGGCAGACTCAATTAACTGTAAAGAGTTGAGCAACTACAGTACCTAAGAAAGAGCCCCTGTTGGTTGACCCAACCTAGTACTCTGAGAGGTATAACTGAATACCCCTAAGGTTACAGATCCCAATAACCACCGTGCAACTAAAGGAATAATTCCAAGATTTATGGAGGCAGATTATATGCCCTGGATAAATGTTTATAGTCACCCACAAACCTGTGTTCTCTACCCATAAGAGACCCATTTATAAGTGGAATCAACTATACTACATATTTAATCATTGAGGCTGACCTTGGAACTGGAGGGACCCTATGGATGTTCCAGTAAGTGTCAGAAGGGCCTCTGATCTACTAGAGTCATGCTGGGTCATATGTATCAGGAGTGGCACAGGAATGTGAATCCGAGAACAAACCAGGATAATAGGAGTGTTGTATCTGGAAGTTACCTGGACATTGAGCTCTGTGCGAATGTTTCAGACACAATTTTCAGCAGGTGTAAATGTAATCCCCCTAGTATAGGGAACAATGTGACAGACATGGTCAAAACAGACAAAAAAATACTTCCAAACCTCCCATTTGAAGCTAGACAAACCTGTAGGACAGATACATAAAATATCCTTAATTCATTCTCAATGAAATTAATGACTGGAAGTGGTAAGAGATTACACTCTACTGTAATGACTGCAACCGTCCCACTTAAGGGAAGACTATGATCCTGCTCAGAAGAGCCAAGTACATTTTCGGCCGAAGCAATAGGACAAGTAGCAACTGCAGTATGTAACTGAGGAGGAAAGATCCAAAACTGCTGGTGTTCCAAGAGGGCACAGACATAGAGAGGGAAAATAATTAACGCTCCTAGGATGCCTCCATCTGCTGTCCAATCAGTTACCTATCTGGTGTGGAAGAACAGCCGGCCCTGTATTCTAAAAAACCACTAACTAGGGGATTGAGAAATTGAAGAAAAAAAATAAATAAATAAATAAAATAAATGGGCCCAAAATAAGTGCCTTCTGGACACAGAGCTTTAAGTCACAAAGCCGTTTTGTTGATAGTATAAGGTAGTATAAGCAGAATATCCCTATCCTGGGCCAGACTTGAACAGAGGTCATCTCTATGGACTAACAAGACACTTTGAGGACTCCTATAGCCTGAAAACCCTTGGTTTGAAATATATACTGTGTTGATAATTGTTGGTTAATAAAGTTGGTCAGAACAAGGAAGCAGCGGGCGGGGTCAGCTCACAGGAGATGAGAGTGAGTTGCACAGAGATACATGCTTCCTTGGTGCACTGTATTTTAATAAATAAGTTGCTGCTGCAAACTCAGAATCTGGTTATTAAAGCATACAACACATGGTACCAGAAGTGGATTCACTCAGCACACAAAGCCTGAACAATGTCAGAACCTGCAAGAGGTACAGAGGATGCAGCAGGCCCATCCCAGCCTGTGAGTGTAACAGTCCCTGCACAGATAAGGACAGACAGTCTACATCCACCTACTCCAGTTAAGTTTGTGGGAAATGTTGGGGAAGCATGGAAAATCTTTAAGCAGAGACTGTTACTATATATGAAAGCTACTAACACTATAACACTGCCCAGTGCACAGAAAGTGGCCCTGTTCCTAACAATAGCAGGGGAAGAAGCCTTGCAAATATTCAATTCATTTCAACTTAATGAACATGACAGTGATGATTTTGAAGTGGTTATGGGAAAGTTTGAAGATTACTGCACCCCTAAGGTGAATGAGACATATGAAAGATTTATCTTTAACTCCAGAGTGCAGTCTCCAATAGAAAGCATAGAGGAATACATAACAGACCTCAAGCTCAAAAGCAGAACATGTAACTTTGGTCAGCTGAGAGATTCATTAATCCGAGACAGACTTGTAATTGGATGTAATGATCAAAAAGTGCAAGAAAGATTGCTAAGGGAACAGGATCTTACATTAGAAAAAGCTATACGAATCTGTCAAGCAGCTGAACTCACAAAACAGCAGCTCAAAGTGTTAACAGGGATAAGAAGTGAAGAGAAGGTTTCACAAGTGAGTAGAGTGGCCACATCCTCAGTTACACCAAGGGCTCACATAAGTAAATCAGATTTTAAGAAAGGCAAAGGGAAAATTGATGCAAGATTCACCAAATACAAGGTCTGCAATAATTGTGGCAACACCCATGCATTTAACAACTGCCCAGCATTTGGTAAACAGTGCAAAGCGTGTGGCAAATATAATCACTTCGCCAAGCAATGTTACAGTAAAAGCAAACTAAATGCAGTCATGGACAGCAGTAGTGAGGAGAGTCAGGAGGAGATCTATGTGAGTGCTGTCAGTAAAAGGAATGGAAGTGGGAAAAGCTGGACTATAGACATTGATACAAATGGTTCCCTGATTAAGTATAAAGTGGACACAGGGGCAGAAACAAACATTATCACAGAAAAAATATGGAGAAACTTACAAATGAAAGCAAAACTAAAAAGTAAAACATCAGTGCTAAAGGCCTACAATGAGTCTGAAATCCCATCAGTAGGAAAATGCACCCTCATTCTTACTTATAAAGGAAAGACAAGCAAGCATGAATTTACAGTAGTAATTGGTAATTACTGTCCTCTATTAGGCGCACAAACATGTGAAAAGTTGGGACTGGTAAACAAATTATTTGTTGTGGAAGAATCACCACAAAGCAACATAGACATACTGCTAAGTGAATATAAGGATGTGTTTGCAGGTCTTGGAAAACTACCAGTTATATATGATATTTCATTAAAAGCTGATGCAAAACCAGTTGTACAAGCCAAAAGGCATGTGCCAGTGGCACTGAGAGAAAGACTTAAACATGAATTGCAGCGCCTGACAGAGTTAGATGTAATTGAACCTATCAGTGAACCTTCCTCTTGGGTGCATTCCTTAGTCATTGTAGAGAAAAAAGACGGGTCTCTAAGATTGTGTTTGGATCCCAAAGAGTTAAATGAAAACATAAGGAGAGAACATTTTCATATACCCACTCGGAATGAAATCCTGGGTGAAATGGCAAATGCCAAATTGTTTACAATCCTAGATGCCTCAAATGGATTTTGGCAGATTCCTCTCACTAAGAGGAGTAGAAAATGATGTACTTTTAATACACCTTTTGGAAGGTATCAGTTCAAGCGTCTGCCTTTTGGATTAAGTTCAGCCCCAGAGATTTTTCACAGAACAATGCAGCAACTCTTGGAAGGGGTTGAAGGAGTTAAAGTCTATATAGATGATATTTTAATTTGGGGCACCACAGAAGCAGAGCATGACAAAAGACTAAAGCAAGTCTTACAGATAGCACAAGAAAATGGACTTAAACTGAACCACACTAAATGTCAGTTTAAGAAAACAGAAATTTTGTATCTTGGTGAAATCATTTCTCACACTGGAGTGAAACCAGATCCTGCAAAAGTTCTAGCAATTAAACGAATGGCCAGCCCCAGTAATAAAAAAGAACTGCAGCAGTTCATGGGTATGTTAAACTACCTTAGCAAGTATATTCCCAATCTGGCAGACAAGACTCCCCATATGAGGAGTATGTTACTAAAGCACGCTGAGTGGAAATGGACAGAGAAGCAGGAACAGGAGTTCAAATCACTCAAAGACATTCTTTGTTGTGCACAGACGCTGCAATATTTTGACATATGCCGGCTTTCAAAAATATCAACAGATGCATCAAAAGATGGAATAGGTGCAGTTCTACTACAACAGTATGGAATGGAATGGAAGCCAGTTGCATATGCATCACGCCCATTCACACACACAGAGCACAAATATGCACAAATAGAAAAAGAGACTCTTGGTATTGCTTTTGGATGTGAAGCATTCCACAACTTTGTGTATGGGACAAAATTTATTGTTGAAACAGATCACAAGCCACTACTTACCATCACACAGAAAGAACTATGGAAAGCTCCTCCACGCATTCAACGTTTGTTGTTGAAATTGCAGAAATATGACTACAAAGTAGAATATACACCAGGCCGATTCCTTCTGGTTGCAGATGCTTTATCAAGGACATGGAATGAGGACACTGTTGCATCAGACAGTGAAAAGGAATCAAGTGTGGAAATATATATTAATAGTGTCATGTCAAGGAAAGCAGTATCAGAAGAAATGTGGAAGAAATTTAAAACAAGCACTGCCTCTGATGATCATCTACAAGAAGTGATAACTGCATTACATTCAAACAATCCAAAAAAATATCTTCCAAAGTCATATCGGCAATGTTGTGATGAACTTTCTACATGGGATGGAGTATTGCTCAATGGATCTTAACTTGTTGTGCCTTCATCGCTGCGAAAGGACATGTTAAGAATAATACATGAAGGGCATCTTGGAATTCAAAAATGCAAAAGACGAGCAAAAGAATCTTTATTTTGGCCCTCTATAAATGAGGATATTGCTCAAATGATAACAAGCTGCACAACTTGCCAAACCTTTGCCCCAGCACTTCCAAGGGAGCCTCTAATACAGAGAGAAATACCATTTGGTCCCTGGGATACAATTGGAGTTGATATATTCATGATGAATGGAAAGGAGCACTTGGCAATATTGGACGCATACTCTAATTATCCAGAAGTTCGAAAATTGAAAAACAGCACATCATTTGAAGTATGCAAAATACTTAAGACACAGTTCTGCAGATATGGAATACCAAGAGAAGTAAGAACAGACAATGGTCCTCAATTTATAGGAAAAGACTTTGTAAGGTTCACAGAAGAATTTGGATTCAACCATGTCACTTCAAGCCCTAGATTCCCACAGAGTAATGGACTTGCAGAGTGTGGTGTAAAGATTATAAAACAGTTGATGAAAAAAGCTGTTCATTCAGGGCAGGACCCAGAAGTGGCACTTTTAAACTACAGAGCAACATCCCTGGAAGGAGGCAAATCTCCAGCAGAGTTGTTCTTTGCAAGACAAATACAGACAAAATTACCTGCATTGGAGCTTAAGTGTTACCACAATGATAAGACCCTTCATAAACGGTACAGACAACAGAAACAAAATATGAGAGAGAGACAAAAGAAAAATTATGATAAAAGTACAAAACCACTTGAAAATTTACACATTGGAGATGAGGTCAGAATTTGGAATGGATCTACCTGGTGTGAAAAAGCTCAAGTGCTACGCCTAGTCGCACCTCGTTCTTATGAGGTTAAAACAAGTGATGGAAAAATTTTAAGGCGAAATAGAAGGCATTTGTATAAAATCCCAAAAATACCAAGCGTGACTCATTCAGATGGTCAGCATTGTAATCAGTCAGAGGAAGCACAGGATCAGGATTGGATTCACATGGAGCAGCATCTACCAGTGGATGCTTACTGGCCAGAGGACATACAGCGAAGAGATGCCGAAGGAAATAAACAGGTGCCAGTATATTACACCGAGAGGAACAACCAGATGGACATATCACAATCCTTTCTGAGAGATACTTCACCCATTCAAGGAACAAGAAACTCAGATCAGTCCACAATTAATACACATAATACAACTGGCAATAACCAGGCACAAACACTTAATCATGGAGTACAAACACGTTATGGCCGGATTATCAAGAAACCATCAAGACTAGTTGAACAGTGTTAAAGTGACTTGGTCAGTTGCCACAGCATTAGAAGTGTAGCAAACCACCTGTACTAAGTTCCAACTATTTCGATAGGTTGTTTTTACTACCACCATTTTGTTGAAATGTTTAAAAGGGAAGGATGTGTTGATAATTGTTGATGTTAATAAAGTTTGTCAGAACAAGGAAGCAGCGGGTGGGGTCAGCTCACAGGAGATGAGTGAGTTGCACAGAGATACATGCTTCCTTGGTGCACTGTATTTGAATAAATAAGTTGCTGCTGCAAACTCAGAATCTGGTTATTAAAGCATACAACACATATACCTTATGCAAATTCCCAGTGGCCTGATATGTATGTGTACCCTGTCTCTATAGACACCCTGTATTGGCAGATAAAATGTCCCATCTATCCTGACATTAAGAATATCAGTAGAAATAGTATAGGAATAACACTGGGTAGAGGCTCCCCTCTCTAATTTGTAGGAGGCACCAAGGAGTCACCCTAGAAAACGGTAGAAATACATCTGGGGATCCTTCAGCCAAGCATAGAGAACTGTATACCTTGTTCTTCCTTAAACCTATGAATATGGAATTTCCACAGGTTGCACCCCTAGAAACTAGCCAGATGTCCTGGCTGCTATAGTGAAATTTATGGATGAAGAGTTCAAGTACTGATTGTTCCAGGAATCTTCATAAATACTATATGTTGCATAAAAATATAGGTTTATTGAGCCAACGTTTCTGGTTCCAAAGAAGAACCCATCCCAAGGACACAAATCATATATAGATATCTGTGCAAACATATATACACACTCATATACATGCCTTAGTATTAAAATATATGCACCTGCCTATGGCCCTCTTATAGATGCAAACATATATGTTGCTTGGTAGACCAGTTGTATTATGGAGTTTATCCATTAATTGAGCATTTGTTCTGAAGGCAGTAGAATCCCCCTGCAGGATGTGGGCCATGGTGCAAGCATATATTAAAATGTGATAATAATATGTACCTCGGTCAGAGTCCTAAGCTCCTGGTAGAGCACAGTACCCGACCCCAGAGCTCGAGCTGCGTGGGTAGTAATAAACCGCACAATTGACTGGGCAAAGCAATTATCTGGTCCTCCATTCGTTCAGGCAGTGATCGGTGATACAAGGCTGCTGAATCTGGAAAAATTTACATTCAATGGTCCCAAAAGTAGTACATACCTGTGGTTATTGTTAACCCAGCAATCCTTATGACAGACAGGCTTCAGAACTCCTGTAGTGTTTATCAAGACAAAGTTAAGCTTACCTGCCATCGGGAAAAAATATTGCCTAGTGTTTAATTTATTAAGCCATATCTTATCCCAGGAGCAATGCCATAGAATGAAAAGACCTTAATATGTAGGTATTCCTATCTGTACTCATCTGGATTAAACCTGAATGTACCCCAGAAACAATTACAACCCCATGTGATGCATAGTTTAGGTTAGCTGCAGTCAGAGCAAACCTATATCAGACCTTCATAGCCACCCAGTCCAGTGATCTACATCTATTAGAGCTACTGGTTCAAGGTGAGCAATAATTAGAGCATATCATACTGCAGAGAATAGGAGCATACCGATATGATCACAGCAACATGTAATACATAAAATATTAGCTACTGCTTAGGGCAAGCGTAAATCTGGTCCTAGCCGTTCCCAGGCCTGTGCTTTACATACCTTAGGGCTACCTATTCCAGGTGAGCCATAGCCAGGGTATATACTGCAGAAGAAAATATAAGCACAGATTCAATCACAGTAACATGAAATACATAGTTTATATTAGCTGCTGCTTAGGGCAAGCATATCTCAGGGCCTAGCAACTCAAAAGGCCTGTGCTCTACATCCATTACGGCTACTTGCTCCATGAGAGAAATAGCCAAATCGTAAACTGCAGAAAACATGTAATACATAGTTAGGTTAGCTGCTGCTTATAGCAAGCATGTATCAGGGCCTAGCAGCAAGACAGATCTGTGCTCTACATATCGCAGGGCTACGTGTTCTTTGTGAGCAATAGCCAGAGCATAAGCTGTATAACAACATAGTAGCACAGGTACAATCACAGCAACATGAAATACATAGTTAGGTTAGCTGCTGCTTCGAGCAAGCATGTCTCAGGGCCTAGCAGCCAGCCAGACCTGTGCTCTACATCCTGTAGGGCCACGTTTTACATGTGAGCAATAGCCAGAGCTTAAGCTGTAGAACAAAATAGGAGCACAGGTACAATCACGGAAACATGAGGTCCATAGTTTAGATTAGCTGCTGCTTAGAGCAAGCTTATATCAGGCCCTAGCATTCAGCCAGACCTTTGCGCGACCTCCATTATGGCTACCTGTTCTATGTGAGTAATAGCCAAAACATAGAATGCAGAACAAAAATAGTGCAATACATATTATGGATTATCTGATGTTTATAGCAAGTATATATCAGAGCCTAGCAGCCCCCCCAGCCCAGTGATCCATATTCAATAGGGCTACTGGTGTCCTATTTGTAAATGGCTTGTGCTTTCAGGCAGGAAACAATCATAACCAGGCACAGTGCAGATAAGCATATGAATATATAGCATGCAAGCAGTTAGTTAGACTTTAGTACACTGCAGAACAGCATATGGACACACTCCTTACCTGCTGCTCATTATGCAAGGCTGGAAGCAGACCCTTTAATGTCACAAATTCCAGGACACTCTATTGTTAACAGGAACACAGGCCTCACAAGTTTACTGACAACAGCAGGACTTACCTGAGGCTGCAGCTTCCTAGCTTGCTGAGTTAGAGAGTGGGCGGGGCCATCTCCACTTGCTTTAGCTGGACCTGATTATACTCAGCTGGTGTCTGCACTCAGTGGGGGGTTGATTATACTCAGCTGGTGTCTGCATAGGCAGGGAACCCAAAGCAACTGCGTAGGTTATACTGAGGCAAATTGGATAATTAGCGTTGGTGCTTCCTGCACAGGCCCAAGTTTGCTATAAAATGAAGCCTATAGCGAAACTTTTTTATCTTTTTTTTTTTTTTTTTTTTTTTATTATTATTATTATTTTAACTACCTCCACCTTAGGAAAGTCTGTTGAGGGAGGCAGTTGGCCATGACCTGCCCCCATTAAAACAAAAATAAAACAAAGGTAACAGGGGGCAGTAAGGTTCAGGCCCCTAACTAATTAGCCTAAACTAACTGCCACCTCCCTCGCCCATTCGTAAAAATGGGGTGTAGGGGCCACATACACCACTGCCGCTGGACGCCCTCTGGGCAGGTCGGGAGGGCACACGAATCGGGGGACAAGCACCTGCCACCCAATGCTCTTGATAGCAATACAGGAAGGCAACTGAAATACAGGAAGACAAGGAGTAGCCAACATTGCACCTCAGTGCCTTACCTAATTCAAAAGCTGAAGTTCAGAAGACTCCAGGTCTGAGGTAGTGTGCTGGGGGGAAAAAAGGTCCCATGGACCAAAACCCCTGTCCCTAGGACGCCTTCCGGGCAGGCCTAATGCTTTCCTAGGCATAAAAAGAGAAAAACAAAAATTTGCTTCTAATGATTGAGGCATTTGTTCAGAGAACAAAGCCAAGAGCATAAGAGAAGGAAAAAAAAGACGCCGGTAGGTGGGTGTGGTTGGCCTTTTAAAGGCTTGGGGAGGTTCCTTCTAATTGGAGCAGGGAGGAGGGGCTATCCCGTAACGTACTGACATGGAGTACATTTAGGGAAAAAAGATTTAAAGGCAACTGCCAGTGTGTGCAGGTATATTTCATCCCTACACTATAAATACCTGAATGTACAATGCCATTCCTACAGTTTGCAGGGGGGAGGAATAATGGCTTTGGGTTGTTGCCCCAGGTTCCAGTGAAAGCAAATCTTAAGGCTACAGTATACAGTGACATTCCTGATAATTCCTTATTTCCAACTTAGTAGCAAAAGTTGGAAAATGTTCTTTCAGCACAATAATACCCCCATGCACAAAGTGTGATCTATGTAGAATGGGTTTGCTGAGATGAGAGAGGAAGAACCTGACTGACCCGCTATAACCTGACTGAATTCTTGGTTATAACAATGAAACTAGCCAAGAATTCGGGTGCGCAGTCCCTGTGCAGGTGGCTCACACGTCAGCAGGAGGACAGGCCCACGTATGCGCGTAGTAACATTTCAGCGCACGCAAAGAAGCACAAGTTCTCGCCAATGAGGGGTTTCGCAGTGCCGGGCCCCTTCAAAGATATTTTTGCTGGGGGCCCGGCAACATGTCAGTAAGCCGCTGCACAGAACCTCAACCCAAATGAATACCTGTGGGATGAACTGAAGTACAAGCCACTGAAATCCCCAGTAAAATCAGCCGTACGGAGGGGGCGCGGGGCCCGGCTGCGCATCCCGCACCAGGGCCCGCCCCCCTCTAGGAACGCTACTGCTGCAGTCCCTCCTTCCCTAAAGTTTTCGATCAAAAAACATAAAAACGAGTGACAAAGGGGTATATAGTAAGGCAACAACTGGTAAGCCACAAGTTGTGGATAATGAGGAAAGTTTCAACAGCCATTAGAAAAATAAACTTCATTCAAACTGAACTTGTACCATGGGCATTTTCCAACCAAGGGGCCCCTTGAAAACTCGGGTCCCTGGGCTCTTTGTTCTCTGCCCTAATAGCAGCTCTGTAGATGAGCAAGATGCTGCTTTGGGAAGTATAGCAGATTTGCTGTCCCTTACTGCAGTGTTCTTTAACGTATTACACAAGGTATCACTTTATGATATAACAAATAAGCCCCTGGACGGTGACGGCATCTGCAATGTGTCGGCGGATCCTTTAGGATTAAGCGGATTAAATTAAATTGATTGGGGCATTTCGATTTCTGTCACAGTAAAAGTAAATTAAACAACGGGCACCATATCAGCAAAGGGAAGAGAGTTACTCAGTGCATATATCATCCATCCCTGCGATTCCAGCAATGATGCCATTCAGCACCTCTGCAGGAGTGTAATAAGTGGTGCGATAAACCAGGAAATTAGAAGAATGTAAATTCTCGCAAAGGAATTGCACGCTGGGGGAAAAATTGCTTCCTCATGCTTATATTTTTTTCATGGAAATAATTCACCTACCTCCTAAAATCAAATTGTTAAATGGCTTGGTGGGAGAGCATAACCTGAAAATGATATGCTGCTGGACTCGGAAATATCATCGGAACAATCTGTGCCCTATTTGCCGGAAATATACACTGTGTTCTCTCCCAAGACAACTATGTAGTTTATGGCATCTGTCTGATCCTCTCCCTGTCCCTCCACTGGGGCCTGAAACAGACTACAAAGCCAGCCCAGCACCTAAACACTTATACTAATTAGATAATACCATCAGTGTGGGACATGAACACCACCTTGGGACTGTTCTGAATGTGGTTGCTGGTTATAATGGATCAATTCTGCTGTATGTTTTTATATAATAACTAGACATTAAGCCGTTAAATTAACGGGCGCTAGAACATATGTAGTCCGTTGCGCGTCTATCTACGTCGCTAGTAGACGGTCCATGGGGCACATGCGCAGTAGCGCAATCCCACGGACACAGGGACTGGACGCAGAGACACTTCAACTTTATTATATAGGATGAGTGATAGTCAGAGTCAGAGTTCCCGGGACAGTAATGATGAGGAGCTATAGCCGGGTCTAAGGTACAGGTTCTTAGCAATGTCTAATGTTGTAACCAGAGAGCCGCCAGTCGCTCATTATATCGTCATACAGGCTCATTCCTAATGTAAGGAAAGCTGTAGGGAATCTCTGTCCCTCTTCCTCACACCGCCGCTTGTTTATTCCATTCATTGATTTTGCTTCTACACCACAACATATTCTAGTGTTACAGTGTAGCCAATGGGAGACGGTCCGTGGGGCACATGCGCAGTAGCGCAATCCCACGGACACAGGGACTGGACGCAGAGACACTTGAACTTTATTATATAGGATGAATTTTATTCATGTATATGCTTGGAAGCTGGGGATGATAAAGGTACTCTGTGGCCCTAACTGATGACTGTTTCAGGATATGTGGTGCAAAACTCAAAATGTTCTCCCACATCTGCTGTATGATGGAGCCCTACTAAAGCCGAATGAACTTCTAGTTCTTTCACTATCTTGTATGGATAGATACAATTTACTGTAGATCAATAGAACAGATTAGCTGGTCATTCTGTCCTGTTGCACACTTATACACTGTATCTCAGTAGATGAGGGCCACCAGGCCTCATAAGGCACCTAATCTACATTTTGGAGCCTGCTGCAAAGGGCAATTGTAACACAGAAACTGAACCCAGACCTGAGTCATTGGGGCAGAATTACTAAAGGGCGAAGTGACAATCGCTAGAGAAATCCCATAGGCAGGACATTGACAATTTATTAACAGGTGTAGAGGACAGTTCGAAAAAGTTCATCACTAAAAAAGTTTTGCGCCCTTTCACCAGGCGAATTTTCGATCAGGCGAATGATTGTTACTCCCCAAATTCACTAAAATGCGAATTTTACAGAACATTACCCCTTTCGCCAGAGTTTCCTTCACCAGCTTAGATCTGGCGAACTGAAAAGATGAAGCTGCATCCTCCTCAATCTTATGTCAGTGACATCATATCCTGTATGCCGAAAAGTTATAATAATTAATAATAATTTCATATTTTAAAGTGGGATTCTAACTCTAAAAGTTGTAACCATTTCAGGGGAATGTCACATTTGTTTTAGGGTGGGCCCATGTCTGTCTAGTGCAGGGATCCCCAACCTTTTGAACCCGTGAGCAACATTCAGAACTAAAAGGAGTTGGGGAGCAACACTAGCATGAAAAATGTTCTTGGGGTGCCAAATAAGGGCTCTGATTGGCCATTTAGTAGCCCCTATGTGGATTGTCAACCTACATTGAGGCTTTGTTTGACAGTGCACCTGTTTTTTATACAACCAAAACTTGCCGCCAAGTCTGGAATTCAAAAATAAACACCTGCTTTGAGGCCACTGAGAGCAACATCCAAGGGGTTGGAGAGCAACATGTTGCTCACGAGCTACTGGTTGGGGACCACTGGTCTAGTGCATTAGAGGATCTCTTTTGTCTTTATTTTACTTCCTTGGACATTTTTAATAATAAGTGGCCACTTCAAGCATTTGCACCAATAATAAAGACATATATATTGACATATGTACCCACCCTATTCAAATTGACCTAAGCTTAAGTGTACTAATGAAGTTTCGATAGACACAAATGAACGTTAGTGAAAGTTCGATATGAAATGCTCGCGCTGACAAATTAACAACATCGAAACTTCACCAGCGTTCAGCTGTCAAGATTTTGATGAATTAGCGTTTGCGCTGCGAATTAACATCTGACGAAGTGGCGCAAAGTGTGACGAAGTCTTCCCAGGCGAAAAATTCGTCCTTTAGTGAATTTTCCACATAGTTGTGCGACCGCTAAAAACCACATCCTTGTAAGAGTCCACAATGTAGTATACCAAAATGTCAGAGATTCACAGGTTAGAGTTTTTTTTAAAACTGCGACAACGCTAACCCAACCCAGTTGGTGGGCAAGGATGAGCATAAGTAATCGGTTGTGTAGAGGCTACGGCCCACCAACCACTCACAACCTGCCTCTGGGAGCAATTGGTTGGCCTGAACTCAACAGGTCCATGGATTTTGGCCCAAAGCATCACTACCAGGGGTGTATTTTGCTTCAAATGAAAATAATTATCTAAGGATAATAATTCTGTTGCACTAAAAACACAGGAGTTCATAAAGATCAAAAATAACTCCGTGTGGGTGTAGTTTCAAAAACATTCCAACAGTCTTCATATAAAAATTACCCTTAGCTTTAGCAACAAAAGAAAGATATTGTATCAGTAGACAAAGAAGTTCCTTACTGCAGGACATAACATGTATTGCTGTTAATTAAGAATTTTTAACTCTCCATCTAGCGCTGCATCAGCAGCAAAAAAAAAAGATTGGAGGGTAGGCTGGCAGAGCAAGGGTTAACACCTATTTGGAATATATGTTGTATATATTCAGGCAGACTCGCTCTACATGAGATCCTCATTTTTTTATTTTTCACTTCAGTGAGCAAGCTTCATTATGATACTTATTCTAGCATTCACAAACGCAGTCAACTAGCTGAGCTACACCTCTAACGTCGCAGTATTGATGGATTTCTCACTCTCCACATATTCTGTGGTTACGAATTCCCCCTGCATCTTTACAGCAGAATTAGATGGTGTTAGAAGACTGCACATCTTATTAGAGCTAATAAGCAATAAGAAAGAATATATGCAGCGAACCAAAAGCAAAGGCGACATATGAAAGAGACAAAAAAATAAAGAGGATAAAACTCAGAATTATCACATGCCGTGGTCCTGCTACTCTGATCATACACTGTATGGCCAATCGAATCCCGAAACCTGCCTGTCCAATATCTTATCCCAGAATTAAGGGTTATTTTATTATTCTAAAAGTGTCCCTCAATATTTTATTATTGTAAAATTGACCCTCCTTCTACAGCTTCTACTTCTATGGGAAGGCTTTCCACTAGAAGTTGGGACATTGTTGGTGGCATTTGCCTCTAGTCATAAGAGCACTCATTTTTGGCAGTCACCTCTCAATTCATCTCATAGTGTTTATTTGCATTTTGATCAAGGTCCTCTGCAAGCCCCTAAATGGAAATTCTTCTTCCATCAAACATTCAGTGTCTGTCCATGTTGTACAGTAGTGATGTTTTACCCGACCCGCCTGATATCCGCCCTCCCCTGCCTGAGCCCGACTTCCGGGTTCCTTTTATAGACACGCGCTGATCCGCTCCACCGATGATGTCACAAAAGGGGTGGGGTGAGCAGGTATGTGTCTATAAAACTTGAACCCAAAAGTCGGAAGCAGACATTGTCTGACCTGGGGCTCTAGAAAGCCCCAGGTCCCGAGAATTCTGCATAATAGGTCCAATCCAAGTACCATGCTGTATGTATAAGTCTCATTGACTTTAATGCGTTATGCCATGGTGGAGTAAAGTAACCAGTGCCAAAATTAAGATAAGACGGCAGTGCCTAGGGTTACTGAATCCGCCCGAAATTGTGCCCTAGCTACATGCCTCCGCTGCCTACCCTTAGTTTTGACCTTGGTTACTTTACTCCACTTGACATGTTATTAAAATCAATGGGACTAATACACAAAGCCATGGAAAATGGTGTAAAACTTCTGTATATCAAGCGGTGTTATTCAAAGGCTGCTTGAAACATTGCTGTTGGATCCATGGCATATATTCTGAATAGAAATTAAGGCAGTTTTTGATGCGGTTTAGCAATGTTTCTAACATACCTTTATAATATGCCCCCATGTGTTGCACAGAAGCAAGTGCAAGGCAAACAGAACACACAATAAAGAAGTTTTTTTTTTTGCTTTATGATACATGTCCACCATGTGTCTCAATTATGCATAAATATAAAGCAAAATAAAATTCCAAGTTTGCCACCAAAGCCTATATATCTTTCTAGTGAACTCTTCTGTCCTTTCCCTGCAGCTTTCAAAGCACTAAATAATTGCCTTTACTCCAGGCTACAAATGTCTTAAGCAGGTTATCTCCTTTTTACTCACTCAACCTGATAATTCATTAGTTGATGACTAAGTGCTTGCGGCTGAAGGAATAGTTTAATGATAAGGAATAGCAATGGGGGTCAACATAGTATTCCCAATATTAGGCCTCAGTGTCAGGTTAAAAAGTACATCAATGAAAGAGCCTGTTGTCATATTCACAAATGTGTATGCAGAATTCTATCATCTTTTTTTCATATAAATGAAAAAAATCCAGAAGCTTGACTTAAACCATGTTTTAAAAGGCACTTTAATATATAGTACACAGTAGGCAATGTGGGATGTAAAATGAGGAGTAAAAACAAGGAGATATGCAGAGAGAATAAGCAGCTCAGAAATAGGCTGAGGAATGCAGAAAGCATTACAACATTGCCAGCAATCTCCAGCAAAGAAATTGAGCATTCACATTGTCAATTAAAACACAGCAGTACAAATATGTAAATCAATACTTAAAAAAGAAAGGTCCAATCACTGGGAATTGCCTGGTAATTGTAATCACTTACTTTACCTGATAGATTCTTTGGTATTCTAATTATTACAAGTTCAGTGCTCTAGTTTGCAGAAAACGTCACTAGTCCAAGGTATTCTGTGCGATCCCCACAGAGTAATCCCCTTCCCATGCTCAGATTTGCAGCAAGGCCACAAAAGCCCATGCCTAGGACGGTATAAATTAGGGGTAGCATGCCACCCAGCAGCACAAGTAATTTGCCTGATTCCGGAGCATTAGAGACTAAGGGGTGACGGAGGATACTGGCATCTGGACACCCTATGGGGAAATCCTTCCCTGCCCCTTCAAGTGCATCTTTTTTTCTGCAAAATCATGGGGCAGATACATGCGCAGTAGCAGACTTTTCACACTACTGAGCATGTGCAAAGAAAGTAGAAGCTTTCCTCCACCTTTAAATGTGAAATGTCACATTTGGATTGTCCTAGATATGCCAAGCCTGCAAAATTGGTTTTAAAGCAGAAGTGAATTTAAAATCCCTATGTGTGGAAAATTTGCAAAACTGCTAAAAATTTTAAGAAACATAATCTGTGAATCACATTGAAGCCAAAAATTTTTGTACACACAAACTTTTTTGACTTTTTTTCTCATTCCAAATGCATTAAAGTCAATGGGAGATTTTTCTTCTGGCGACATTTTGTCTCAGCAGCAATTTTGTCTTAGCAACTTCTTTTGTCACTGCAAATTGTTGCCTCAGTTGCGTGAAAAAATTAGATGGCGAAATGCGACATTTCAGCGCAAATCCATGCCTGGTGAAAAAAATTGCTAGTAAGCATACACAAAAAAATATGTATACACAACAGCCTGCCAATGAAAGGCCATTTGCAGTACAAGAAAGTCAATAACAATCCATTATTCTTCACACTTAACCAATACGAAAGATAGTGTTTAAAATCTGTGCAGGAAGTTGTGTTCTGTTTTGTTCGACATCCAATCACTCCAGCCTTTATAGATTAAATTTTCGGCTAACAAAGTATATTAGAAACATGTTTTATTTTGCACAGCCTATCTATTATTTCCTTTAAGATGGAAAGATCCCCATGCCCCAAGCATTCTGGATAAGAGGTCCCATACCTCTCCCTCTCTTGTGACAAGCTGTTTGCCTGTAAACATAATTTTGGGGGAAATTAGCTATGCTAGGCAGGTAAGCAGAGGATCAGGAAAATAAACACAGGTTGACTTCAAGGCTGACTTCAAGGTTGACAGCATGTCTTCAGGCAAAAACACAGGTTTATTCAGGCAAACTCTTCCCAACATAAAGCCACTGGAACACAGTTCATTAGGTTTTCACACTGGGGTTCTCACCATACATGTTGGTTTCCACACTCTGGAATATTCTGATAAACTGTATGTGGTGAGGTCTGCGCTGTTGTATGAGAGTCTATGGGTTAAGCAGCACCAGGAGTAGTGGATCCACACTTCCACTTTAAATAGTGAATATAGGCAAGTTCAGGTGCGCTATTGTTCGCTATTGAATATGTTCCCAATCACCTAAAAAGAATAGAATGTCAGATACAGGGCCTGTATTAATGAATAAATCTTGAAAAAATTTTCCCCTTCTTGTTTGCCTATTTATTTATCCCACCTCACTCCCGGACTGCCGAGCTTATGTGATATAGGAGACTGAAAAAAAGAGAAGGAAGAGCGGAACCAGAACGCGCTATCCACCCTATCACGCCGCCATTATTCAAAAGCTGCCTTCATTGAACGCTACTGCATGCGGCACTCCAGATATGCAGCCGTATTGAACAACGGTGAACTTGGGAGAGAGATTCCGCATCAACTCTAATGTTTTACTCTACCACCGCTCGGTAAGTTTTCACGGCCACCAGGTCCATAACTGTAGTTCGGGTGTTTCTTCACTATCTGCAGTATCTCTGTCCATAGAACTACCGCAAAGTCTACAGCATTACCTTGCTCCTTAGCGATCGCTTATGGACACCAGCCGCAAAGAGCAAATCTACGTGCCTATATCTGACAATTAATATTGTGAGTAGTTCAAACACCTATACACTAAGTATTTGAAATCTGACATAGTACACTATATACTGCTTTCTTTTTAGGTGATTGGGAACATATTCAATAGCAAACAATAGCGCACCTGAACTTGCCTATATTCTGGAATATTCTGGCCCTCTCCCTAAGCCCCTTTTACTCTCCCCTCCTGGGATATCAGCTCACCAGCTTCAGGCCTGGCTCACCTTCTGGCTTTCCTCAATCACTTTAGACTCTCAATCACCTGGTGACGTCTCCCTCTACTCCTTGAAGTGACAGGCAGCACCCCAGCCCCTCTGGGAGTTCTTAATACAGACAGATAACCTTCCTGTTCTATACCCTGCTTAGAGAGACCTTCCTAACGCTTAATTATGATTAAATAGCTTTCCACAGGACAGCCTTCCTGTGAAAAGTGAGCTCCAACATGCGAACTGGACCACTGGAATGGATTGCCAGGTTCACCTGTTCCTTCCAGATCACTATAACTTCCAGGGCCAGACAGCAAAATATTTTAAACAGAGAAACCATTCCCTGATTAGTAACATCTCCCTTACAGCTTTCATCTTCTATTGAGGAGAAATTGAAGGCAAAACTCACCTTTTTCCCATTTCTTTGGTCATTCTACCACAATATATAGATATATATATATATATATATATCTATATATACACATATATATAAATATAATTATGTATATATGTGTGTGTATCTATATATACACACACATATATATATAATTATGTATATATGTGTGTTTTTTATATATATATATATATATATATATATATATATATATATATATATATAAATGCCCACTTGGCCAACCCCCTGCCAAGGTCGTACCTGCTTACCAACTTGAGTACTGAGTCCCTTTGCGAGGTGAAAGGGTACTTGGAAGGGGATCCTGGAATACACCTGCAGTGGCCCCATTAGGACAACAAATTAATCACACACGTTTTTATATAACAAATATAACTTTTATGCCAATTTAAAGGGGAAGTAAAACTTTACATTCACACTTATAAAAATGTCCACTACCCTAGGAACCTGTAGCAGTCCAGACCTGGTAATTCCCTGCTTTGTCGATCACACTTGACAAAGGGGCGTGACCCTGAAATGTTGCACTCCGCATTAAACACGCAAGGCAGATTTGCTTGCACTAATGCTGTGTGCCATTGGATTTCTTTATTGAACTGTTCCTGTGAGGTGGCCGAGCCTCTACCTTTTGAGCACCAGATATCTCTATTGTTCTTTGGATTAGGGTGTGCAGGAGCTTAAATTTTTGCAATTCCTTTGGGATCAGCCATGCTGCACCAATTCAAGAGCTCTGCCCCTAGAAACTCTAGGAAACCCCACTCTCAGCCATGAGGCTGAGGGGAAATGATATATATATATATATATATATATATATATATATATATATATATATATAATATTGAGGTATCAGCACACTCTTTCCATTGTGTGAATGAAGTGTTTTTATTAGTAACACAGCATTATATGCTAATAAAAGCACTTCATTCACGCAATGGAAAGAGTGTGCTGATCCTTTAATATTCTGTACCGTACATATTGATCGTGCACCTCTGCTTCACGAATACAGAGTGCAGACACCAACAGCATTTATATATATATAGACAAATACAAGAGTCCTCTGCACTCAACCCATTATCAATATATTTAAGACAGAGACATTTTGTGCACAAAACAGGGATTGTTTGTCCATATATTGCAATATATTTAAGCTGGCCAACTACGTCAAAGTCATCCCATATCTGGCCAGTCCTATGCTCAATTTTCATCTGATTCATTAAGAATTCTATTGCTTCATTATACATTTTACAAAGGGACTTATATATATATATCAGACAATATATAGTTATACAGTATGATTTTTTTGCATCTTTGCTGTGGTGGGAAAGGAGTTAAAAAGATGTTGATCTCAGGATCTTTAATAACAATGAGACACTCCAGGATGTAGATAAAACAATCCTGATGCACATAGCAGTTGGTAAAGACACTTTGCCTTTGGCCTCATGCCTTCTAATACATCTCATTCACACCCTGTTGTGTCAGTTCCATACGTTCTTGTATATTGAAAGCCTCTGTTTCAGTACAAACTGCTGCATATTTGGGTTTATCTGACTAGTTACATTAGCAGCCTGGTTTATACCTCTCCCATCCTTCAAGAACTATATGCTTGACTGCATTTATGCTCTCATTTAGCATCTCAAAATGGGCACTTGCCTTCAAGAAGGGTTACTGTGTGATTCACCCGATTTGTTAATCTGCTTAATTAGCATTCCATCTCCCATTAACAACACAAAACAACAATGATTTTGGATGCCGGACACACAGGAAGGTAGAGAGGTATATATAAGCAATAAAAGCAAACAAAATCATCACCTTTAGAAATAAAATGTTGTGATTTTGGCCCCACTCCCATTACATTGCTTCTGTAATAAGTAAAATGTCTCATTAGTGGAATGGTTCAAGTTTACGGCTAAATTGCCATATTTCTGGTAATGATAGACTAGGTGGCATCTGTTACTGTAACAAACAGCATATGTGCAGAGTGCAAGAAGTGAGCATTAGTTGCTTCATTTTCCACCAACTTGAATGTAGAACACTATTGCAATGGATGGAAGATTCGGCTCTGCCGCATATGTGCAGAATGGCGCCCCCACTCTCATTTCTATGCTGGTCTTCCATATGGGAAGGGGGTGAACATATACTAGAAGCACAGGCTATTAAGCCTTTAGAATTAATTACTAGGTATTAGTATGAAAGAACTGATGGTCATAACTCAATAATATGGAAAAAGAAAGTGTGAATGTGTATTATGTGTGAATATCTCTCCAGCACCACATTTCCTATGTGCACAAATGAAGGAGAGGGGACGGGGGTGACGAACGGCAGTGGGCCTAGGGGCGCACACTATGTAAATCCAGCCTTTACCAGTATGGGATCTGTTATCCTGGGACCCGCTATCCAGAAAGCACCGAATTACAGGAAGGTCATCTCCCATAGACTCCATTTTATCCAAATAATCAAATTTTTCAGACATTATTTCCTTTTCTCTGTAATAATAAAACAGTACCATGTACATGATCAATAATAAGATATAATTAAGCCTTACTGGAGGCATATACAGCCTATTGGATTTATTTAATATTTTTCAATTATTTTCTGGCAGACTTTTCGGTAAGATCCATTATCTAGAAAACCCCATTCCCCAAGCTTTCCATATAACAGGTCCCATACATGTGCTACTTTTGTTTGTGCACTTTGGACAGCATATACCTTTGTATACTAATTCAGTATTTACGTACCTGTGTTTTGTCTTGGCAGGGTACAGCTATGGTTCCCTGTTTGTAAGTTCCTCTACTCTTAGGTGCTGGGTTTGGTACAG
Source organism: Xenopus laevis (assembly GCF_017654675.1). NCBI lineage: Eukaryota > Metazoa > Chordata > Amphibia > Anura > Pipidae > Xenopus > Xenopus laevis. The sequence continues at coordinate 97,754,125 of NC_054382.1, read as the reverse complement.
ATATACAGTTTCTCTTCTGTGCTGTATATATTGCACCCCCTAAGATACTCATTTAGTGGCAACTCTTCTATAAGACTGTCCTCTATTTCATTTCATTACTGATTACTTACAGCAGTTTCTTGATATTGCTAACCTTGATCTCTTTTTTGTGTGTATTAGTGGTTCTCATCCACTATGTTCCAAACACCCTTCATGTACCAGTCACCCTCCTCCCTGCCCATACTGTGTGCATCTGAGAATACATGAGTGTTTATTAATGGACTGGCCATTTTTGGAATGGCAAAAAACTGCTTTAGCAGGTCATGGGTAGTGATGTGCAAATTTATTCAGCAGGCGCGATTTTGTGAAAAATTTGCCCGTTTCACCACTGGTGAATAAATTCGCGAATTTGCCTCTGAAAATTTGCACCTGCCCCAATCCCCTTTGATGACATCAGAGGTGGGAATGTCTGATACTTTTCTATAAATAATCATGGTGGGGCAGGGTCCAGGTTGGGAGAGGGCAAGTTAGGGTGTGGGTTGACAGTATAATGTAATGCTTGGTTATTAAGTTCTAGGTAAATTCACCTTGCACCTTGACTCCTCCAGTAACTAATAATCAGTTATGGCCTGGGTTGGTTCTTGATAACATTTCCTATTTTCTTTTTCCTATGGCCTGGTTCACTGTCAGCTTATCTCTTTCTTGCTTCTGCTGGTTTGATACTGAGACTTTAGATTTTTTCTCTGTTTCCAGCAGTGTCAGGTCCGGGTGGAGACCATGCAGCCAGGCCCCCCCAACCCACTCTGGAAGCAATCTTCTTGGCAGATATGCAGGTGCGCAACCGGCTGGCGGGCCCTGAGGGGGTGAAATTGCACCCCCTTCTCCTCCAGTAGTTCCCCCACTGTCTGTTTCTATTTCCCCTTCCTGTTTACAGACTCTCTTGCAGGTTCTCTGCATTACTTGTCACATTATTTGTCATACTTCTTGGCACTATAGGCCTGCTAAAGATTCCCAAAGACTTGTACTCTTCACTTAAGGCTAATAAGTGCTTAGGGGCAAATTCACTAAGCAGCGAAAAATGCGCTAGGGACGGCTTTGCCACACTTCGCTGCATTTCACCAAAACGCTGCTAATTGACTAAAATCCGAAGTTGCGCTCAGGGAGGCGAACGGTTGCGAAGTTGCGCTAGCGTTAATTCGTCAAGCAAAGCGAAGTTATGCTAGCAATGCCTAATTTGCCTATGGCGCCAAGTTAAAGTACAATGGACGTACAGTATATGTAGCAACAATACATTACACTACACAAGCCTGGGAAAGCTTCATTAGATAAAATAGAGTTGTTATATTGCCCTATACATGTGCCCACTGTATAGTTTCGGTGCCATATGTTAGGAAATGTAGGGGGGAAGGAGGGTACCCCCAAAAAATGTATGATCTTTTTCAGCCTATCACCCTTAAAAAAGGAAAAGACACCAGCGTTTTTTGGGGGAAAAAATTTCAACTTTTTTTGAAGCAATCCCTATCTACTCTATTGCACTTCGCCTGGTCTGAGGTGGTGAAGGCAAGTCTGGCACAAGAGGTAACGTTCAGTAAAATGCGCAAGTTAGTGAATTAGCGTAGTTACGTCCCATTCGCCATAGCGCAACTTCGCCTGCCGTAAGGGTGCGAAGTAGCGCTAGAGTAGGTCCACTTCGCTAGCGAATTTACGCCAGTGCCCGTTAGTAAATCGGCAAAGTAACTAAATGACATCATGCTGGCGAATTTGCGCTAGCGTTAGCCACTTCGCGCTTTAGTGAATTTGCCCCATAGTCTTTGTTACTTGTACTTGCTCCTCTTCCACCCATTTCCCTGTAATTGCTAATTAAGCAAATGAGAGTTCAATGACTGTATCTTTAATAATAATGTAATACTGAACAATTTTAAATATGAAAGCAGGGAAAAATTCTTGGGACCTACGAGATGACGGAGACATCTTCTCATTAAGACAATTGTTATTAAAACCCATGGCAGTGCATTCCACATTTGCTGTGCTGCATTAATATTTATAAGCATGTAGGAACCATGTTAAACACTGACATTCACACCTTATAATTTTAAGGTCACTGCTTTTACCCCTGCTTGTTCAATTGGTTTTTATCCGTAATTTCTTTCTCAGATTTCTTGCCTTTAACCCCCTGAATGCCAGTAAATACTGTGGTGGGCAATGTCATCTGATCTAAGAGTGATCTAGCATAGCACCCAAGGGGTTAATTTAGTTTCAGAAAAGGTGATTTATAAAGGTTGCTTCAATTTATCACCTCTTCAGGATGATTTTGAATAATAACAGCAGGAGATACACATTAGTACCTCGAAAGCAGATACAGTTGATTTTTGTTTGAAAGGCACCTGTTGCTAAAATATTTTCTCCCCAACCAAAGGTGCTGGCTAATAGAGCCCACACTCTGGTTTAAATGCCCCCCACCAGTGCTAGGCTACCCACACTTGGAGGGAGCTCCCCATTCGAGCAGCCATGTTGGGGCCATAACTTGCTCATTATACACATGTACGTGACATCAGATCCATCTGCATTAGGCGCATGCACTCTAACTGACATGGCCGCTCACACTAGTTGGGGCAATTTTTAAAAAAAACCTAATTACCACAAACCAGAATGCAAGCTCTATTAGCCCCCACCTTTGGTTGGGGTAATATTTTTTGGCAACAGGCACATGTAATGTGTTTTTTGCTGTCTTGTAATTTTAACCTAAAATAAACCAATACTACATTTCCATAGACACTCACAAGGGATGGTGGGAACTGTGGATCAGCGGAGCACAAACCTCTTGTTGAAAGTTAAGGTTTCATCAGTTTTTATATTTAAATGGGAAGTATGGTTATCATATTTACTATAATGAGCACAAAGGCAATTTTATAGTACATTATATTTCCCCCAACAAAAAAAGATTGTAGTCATAGTTATATTTCAGTGTTAAGGGTCTTTGTCCTTTTCAATGAAGATAATAGTAAAGACATTTACCAATACTTTCCAAAGATACTGATGCTTAAAAGACGTGACCCCTCCTTAAAGACTCCTGCCTAAGAAAAAGGCATTACAGTTACTAAGGGGTTACATGTTGTTACCACTGCATTTGTTGGGCACTGGTGCATTCAAGTGGTAGTGCCGTAGACCTGAATTCCTCCCAGGTGTTTCTGGAAGGGATTAAAACAAAAATAATTGCTGAAACAGTTTGGTGTTACCATTCCTTTAAAACCTGCATACATGCGTATGTATAAGATATAAAAAAATTAGTAACCAGCATCTAGCAGAGTATAATGTGATTTTCTTCTTTTAATCCCACAATTCACAGGCAACACACAAACTCATTTATTTTCTTTTTTAAACTGCTAGGTAGCTGCATGCTGTCTTGATTGCTGTTTAAAGACACCCTTCCTACTGCAGGGTAATGACTTCTTTCACAGGTTAACAATGTATATATGTGTATATGGAGAGAGGGAGCAAGCGATATGGGGGTAGGAGAAAGGAGGTCCTTGTAACTCAAGATTCTCCTTGAAAGTGTACACCAACAACCAAAGCACAGAACCCTGAGACATCCACACACTAAGCTAAACTGAGAAGAGAATTCGTTATAAAGGCATAGAGCCAGGATGGAATGTTAACAGTATCAGATGAAAGAGGATAAATAAAAGTAGTGTCCTTTGGCCTTGGCAATAATGAGATCATTCGTAACTTAACTTCCGGCTGTATAGTGGAGTGTGCAGACTGAAAGCCAGACTCCATGACGGGTGCAGCGTCGAGTCTGCGCCCCTCCCCTTTGACCCAACCGCATACCTCCTAACCCAAGGATAACACACACACCACTGGTTTGGAAAGAGATGGCCGCAGTTGTTTATTAAACAAAGTGATCATAACACTTAACATGTATAACATTTTTTTTTAAAACTTTTAACAAAAACGTTTGTATAACAAACCTTTACAACCTTCATATTATTATTATCGTCCCCCCCCCCGGGGAAAAGAGGGTGTAGGGGGAAGAAGAGGAGTGACTGTGCCGCCACAGCCCAGGTGGGTTACTGCTCCATTTTCCCGGGCCCTAAACCGGTCTGCCTACCTTCCCATGAGGACCCGGGCTACCAGGCTACTTGCTGTGAAATACCCCATTTTTACTTCCCCTGGGGGTCCTTGTGAAGGTACCCTCCGCCAACTGCGACATAAAACACATCTAATGGGGAGGGTGGGCGGGATGCTGCGTCCTGCTGCTTCCTCGACCCGGAACCGAATGGTAAGTAATACGCGTAGCTCTGCCTCTTCTGCGATACCCGGGAACGCTCAGCCAATCACAGCGCACCATCTAACACAGGGGGCGGGGAGTGGCCCTCTCCTATCCCCGTCAAGTCCCTGCTTCCCTAGGCTGGTCATTGGGTCCCATGACGGGTGCAGCGTCGAGTCTGCGCCCCTCCCCTTTGACCCAACCGCATACCTCCTAACCCAAGGATAACACACACACCACTGGTTTGGAAAGAGATGGCCGCAGTTGTTTATTAAACAAAGTGATCATAACACTTAACATGTATAACATTTTTTTTTAAAACTTTTAACAAAAACGTTTGTATAACAAACCTTTACAACCTTCATATTATTATTATCGTCCCCCCCCCCGGGGAAAAGAGGGTGTAGGGGGAAGAAGAAGAGTGACTGTGCCGCCACAGCCCAGGTGGGTTACTGCTCCATTTTCCCGGGCCCTAAACCGGTCTGCCTACCTTCCCATGAGGACCCGGGCTACCAGGCTACTTGCTGTGAAATACCCCATTTTTACTTCCCCTGGGGGTCCTTGTGAAGGTACCCTCCGCCACTGGCGTGACCGCTTGAGACCTTAAGCGTGGCACGGCCCTCCACTCAAACGACCTAAGGCACGTTCAATGCCTTCCATAATGGCCAAGGAGAAAAAATCCAAGCCCAAGCCGGACAGATGAACACCGTCCTTAATGTAGTAATCTGGCCTCTTATCCTCTAGATTTTGATGACGTACTACAATTCCCCCGCACTTTCTGACAAAGGAGGACATTAATTTGTTGACCTTGCCCCTACTTTTTTCCATTTTCTCCCCGTCCCTGGCATACCTCCAAACCAAACGCGGCACCATCTCAGACCAAACCAGTACTAAATCCGGGAACAAACTCCGAATTTTCTCTATGTCCCGTTTCATTTGAAACACCAAATCCCTTTGAGATCGCAACCCCATGTCATTCCCGCCGGCGTGTATAACCAACACATCCGGGCGGCGACCTGACCTGACGTTGTTTAACAAGGTGGCCCATACCCCAGGCCATCTCAAACCTGGAACACCAAACCAATGTATCTTCACTTGGCCTTCCGGAAAGCCCAGCTGCGCACCAGATGACTTAACTGCGGCTCGCCGTCTGGCCCTGTAGATGAAGGAATGACCAAGCAGCCACACTGAAATCGTGCCACCTGTTAAAACAAACCACCATAAGAAGAAATGTAACAATAACCAGCACAATGAAGGACAGAAGCACATTTCGTTAAGATAAACATGGGCATTTACTATTAACTGTGTGACAACATTAGACATACAAACATGAGCATGACGATATGAATGTATAATGTTTGTAGTTTTTTTTTTTTTTTTTTTTATGTGCTGTATAACTGAGACATCATGATGGAACTGAGACCAACAACCCTGGCCGTATATATCCCCGAAACCGCTTTGACTCCCATCTCCCGATCTTTTTGACCATGGTGTCACCTAAACCTAACCGTGCCGCTTCGGTCGCTGCCCCAATTCTGAAGGAATGCGTACCAAAATCGGCCGGCTGCAATCCAATTTCTCTTAAACCTTTACGTAACACACTTAAAAATTGAAACCGTGACAGTGGGGACCCATCTTCGTGAATAAGCAAGGAAGTTCCCATTCTAGGCCTCACGTCGAGGTACCTAGTCATGCACCCCACCGGACAAGCCAATCCGCCATCCAGTTTGTACAAGAACACCTCCACTCCTTTACCCCATACGTCAGTCTTGGACTTCCGAAGCCATACCTGGACTGAAGAGTCGGTGACTCTCAGGTCCGTTACACCTAGTCCTCCAGGCACTTTTTTGCTGTTGCTCACCAGTTCCCCCACCCGAAAAGCTCCAAAAAATGCCAGGCCGAATGCCGCTTGGAATAGCAACGTTTCAAAAACCGAATCACAGCAACGCGGCATAACAGCCTGGAGGTTAGTTAACAAAGCAAAGGATATTGGCCGCCGAGCATCCCGAGAAACCTTTCCCCTTTTTAAGGCCTCGGATAGCCTGCTTGATGAAAAAATCCTTAGTCGAATCCTCTAGCCCCGCTAATTTAAATAGGAATGCCAAAGCTGCCATGCGCTTTTCGATCACTGCGACGGACTTGCCGGTTTCTGCCAGCCAAGCCACGTAACAAACGAGTGCAGCCTTCCTATCCTCCGCGGTGTGAAAGCCGCCTGACCACGCCTCCATCTGTTGCCATTCGGCCCATACTTTACTATAGGCTGCCCATGTAGATTTCGCCACCGACTTCTCCACCAACTCCATCAACTGCCGTTCCCGAGCTGCCAAAGATGACATGGGAAAAAGGAACCCTCCTTGTTCGCATCTGGCGCCACCTGCCAAAAACGATCCCACTGAAAGCGAGAAAGCGCGTCGGCAATGACATTCTTCTCCCCTTCCACATGGCGCGCCCTGCATCGAATGTTCAAATTAAGGCAGCGCAAAACAAGAACTCTAAGTAACCGAAGGACCGGTGGGGAGGATGCCGACCAACTATTGATCCCGTGCACCACGCTCATGTTATCTGAAAAGAAAACTATACTCCTGTTACGGAGTTCGGACTCCCAAATAAACAATGCTACCACTATCGGGAACAACTCAAGGAACGCCAAGTTCCGAACTAAAACTGAATCAACCCACTCCGTAGGCCATTTCTGCGCGCACCAACGTCCGGCAAAGTACGCCCCGAAACCAACGCTTCCCGCCGCGTCAGTAAAAAGCTGTAATTCCTGCGCCGTGGTTTCTGGCGCCTGGAATAAAACGGTACCGTTGAAGCCGCTCAAAAAAGTGTCCCACACCTCCAGATCCGCCCTAACCTCTTTGCTGAGACGCACATGGTGGTAAGGTGCGGTAGCACCTGACGTCGCCTGTGCCAACCTTCTACTGAAAAACCCTGCCCACTGGTATGACTCGACAGGCAAAATGTAATTTCCCGAGCAAAGACTGGACTTGCCGCAAAGTGGGTTTTTTTATCAGCCGAATGTTACTGACCTCCTCCTTCAAGTTCTGAACCTTGCTTAATGGAAGCCGGCACTGGCCGGCCACGGAATCCACCTCCAAGCCCAAGAACTGCATAGTGGTCGCTGGGCCTTCTGTTTTCTCGGGGGCCAAAGGAACCCCAAAGTGTTCCGCAACCTCTTGTAACGTTGTTAGTATGTGAAAGCAAACATCCGACTTTGCTGGTCCCACACAAAGAAAATCATCAAGATAATGGACCACTGTGTGAAAACCTGCCTGTTTCCGAACTACCCATTCTAAAAACGTACTGAATGCTTCAAAATAGGCACAGGAAATAGAGCACCCCATCGGTAAACACAAGTCTACAAAAAAGGATCCGTCAAACCAGCAACCTAACAAATGGTGGCAGTCAGGGTGTATAGGAAGTAGGCGGAAAGCAGATTCTATGTCGGCCCTGGCCATAAGGGCCCCAGGGCCTGCCCCCCGAACCATTGCCACGGCTTGGTCAAAGGACGTGTACGAAACTGAACATAAATCTCTGTCAATATCATCGTTAACTGACCCTCCTTTGGGGTATGACAAGTGGTGGATAAGGCGAAATTTCCCTGGGTCTTTTTTGGGGACAACACCGAGTGGGGAAACCCTCAAATTAATCAGCGGCGGGCTGGGAAATGGACCCGCCACCCGACCCAACTGGACTTCTCTAAGTAACTTGTTCCGCACTACCTCTGGGAATTCTCGGGCTGACTTTAAATTACGTAGGATCTGCTCTCCCCCTTTGTCCCGGAATGGAATCCTGAACCCATCACGAAACCCCGTTTCCAACAATGTGGCCTCTTTGCGTTTACCGTAGCGGGCGAGCCACGGCCGCATCGCGTTTAGCCTGACTGGAGTCCTCCCCTTTGGAAGGCTCGCTGACTTTGGTGTTACCCTTTCCTTTCTTGAAGCAACGAATGTATGAGTGTGCCCCCCCGCAGCCTGAACACTCGTGTTTGTATTTGCAGGAGTTTCCAAACTTACAATGGCTGTCGTTAAACAGCCAGCAGTAGCCGGGCTTAGTTGGGGCCGAAGAGGCGGTGTGTGCCGCCCCCCCGGCCCCCTTCTGAAAGGGGGATGCTTTTTGCGCCATCATGAGCTTGAGCCAGAGTGTAATGTCCATCTGGTCCCACCTCATGGTAGGGTTGGCTGCCAACCGTTGTCGAAACTGCTCATCGTATTGCCACCAGGCAAGGCCGCCGTATACTTTAAATGCTTCCCAAATCCCATCAACATAACAGAACAGTGGGGAACATTTTTCAGGGTGCTTTTCCCCGATAATGCTGGCCAAGATACAAAACGCCCTTAACCAGTTGCCAAAGGTTTTGGGCAGTTTGGAGTACCTTTTCTTTTTTTCTTCCTCCTCTTTTTTGCTATCTTTCTTGTCCTCATCTTTCAATTCTATTGTCTCATCCAAGGGGAGGAGGGAAAACAATTCCACAAACTCACCTTTCCAAATCTTTTCCTTGATTTCCTGTTTCACATGAACACCCAAAGGGCCAGCGAATGCCACATAGGCATTCTGCCTCGCCGTTTCTGTTATACCACTTAAAGCCTCCCTCTCTGTCTCCCTTTTTTCCCCTGCCGTACTATCCACACATACCGCGACCGCAGGACTCACTATCGCTTCCGACGATGCCGAAGCTGTACCCTTGTCCCCGACCCAAACTTGTGAAGGACCGCTCGCTGCGCTGGGCCTCTTGCCTTCCCAACCTGCCAAGAATTGCTTTAAGCCATGCAAAAGTGTAGTGGTGTCCTCCCCCTGTCTCACCCCTTGTATCAATTCCCTGAGCTCACCTCCTGGTCCCGTGGCAGTAGAAACCTCAGGGACCGTTACCAGACTTGCCAGCCGTGATGAACCTCCGTGAACTGATCCAGGCCGTTGCGAGGCCGCCATTCTGGCCCCCGAATGGGACTCGTTAGGTGACCGGTTACCGGTGGTGTGATTAATCGTATCCGATAGGCGGCTCCTGATGACCCTTCCGGACCTGTTTGGTGAATGGCTCCGTGATATCCCAGTGTCCCTCTGTGGTGAGCGGCTCCTGCTGATCCCTCTGTGTCTGGTGGACGAACGACCCCTGTGGAACCTGGCACTCCTCCCCGGTGAGCTGCTTCTAGGTGCCGTACTGCGACGTGTCATGCTTGCTCTGGGCTGATCCACTTCCGATTCACTTGAACTGTTTCTGGAAGACATGAAAGAACGAGAATGCTCCCTCCTCCCGCTCCTAACACCCTGTGCCCTAGAAGGGGTGGTGGACCTGTGGACTCTATTCCTGTCTACCCTGACCCCATGTTGGGCCGTAGTACTGTCCCTCGTTCTCCTTCGGGTGTAAGACCTACTCCTGGACCTGGCTGGGTGCCCCCGGCCGTTCCCAGATCTCCCGCTATTGGATCTGCTGCGCCCGTGACTTGTGTTACCTACCCCTCGAGTGGGATGCCAGGTCAAAGTATCGGCTGAGCCTGAAGTCCCTGGCCCGACATCGTGGGCCGTATCTCTCTGCTGCGTTTCCCGTCCACCGACAGTGGACGTCCTAACGGTCACTGATTCCCCCCTGGACTGGTCCTGGGCATCCGTTTGGGATTCCCGTACTGATGCTCTTTTTCCCCGGCCAGTACCAAGATGGGCTTTCCTATGTCGTCCTTTACTGATATCACTATGCATGCCCACTCTGCCCGTGCTGTGCCTGGGGGAAGTGGCGGGTGTCGTCGACCCCCTGCCCCGCCGGGGGCTGGTGCCCCTGTGTGGGCGATGGCACTCACTGTCCCCCGATGAATGTGACCCAGAGGAAGGGGATGGTCGTGTGACCCTTCTGGACCCCCGTGACCTGTTGCTCCTGTGCCCTCTCCTGGACCTGTCAGACTGAGGTGAATTGGGCCCGTGGCTGTCGTTCCTTGTAGTGGTGGCGCGTGAGCCAGGGAAAGGGGACGGACTTGTGGTTCCCCTGCCCCGTGTGTCGATGCCCCTGGGACTCCTAACGGCGTGTGACCGGGGTGATGGGGATCGATGTGTGACTTCCCTACCATGTGTGCTGATGCTCCTAGGCCTCCTGGAAGCCGTGGACCCATGGGGAGGGGACGGGCTTATTTCACCCCCACCCCGTGTGCTGCTGCTCATGGGCCTCCTGGTGGTATGGGAGCCAAGGGGAGGAGACGGTATTGCTGCCCCTTTACCCCGTGGTTTTGCGGGCCTACGTGTTCCAGTGGTGCTGGACCTGGGGGGAGGGGCCGGGCCTGTGGGTCCCCTACCCCGTGTTACTTTGGGCGTGACCGAGGTCCCGGGCCGCTCCTGGGACCGGGCGGCCCCAGGAGAATGGGGCTCATTATTTTCTCCCCTTACCGTGGCAGTATGGCCTAAGGGAGGAGCCCGTGCTCCGCTGGTACTGGGCCCCTCTCCCGACCCGTCTCCCTCAAGTGTGGCGGGCCCGGCAGCTGAACCGGCAGCTGTGGAAGGGCCAGGGGGAGGGGCGGGATCCGATTGCCCCCCACCCGGCCGTGTGGTGCTGCTTCTGTGTCCCTCTTCATCAGCAGAGCCCCCTGGGGTACCTGACCTACCATGAGGTACTTGCCTGGCTTGATGTGGCCGCTCCTCTTCTTCCTCCACGATCGACTGGCGTCTCCGACCTCTGCCGACTGGACCCGACACGGTGCGTCTCTCCTGCGTCTGCTCCCTGCGGCGACCGCCTCCGGCTGAAGATCCTTGCGGCGAACCTGGGCTGAGTCGTTGCGGTGGACGGGTCCTCCTCGTTGGTCGTCTCGCCGTCGTCTGGTCCTCGACGCCGTGGAGAAGATCCTGGAGCTGCTCCTGGAGCCACGAGGATCCGCGTTGTCTCGCCGCCTCTCTGAACTCCTTCACCACGAGGTCCAAGGACGGCTCCATGCTGCGTCCTGCTGCTTCCTCGACCCGGAACCGAATGGTAAGTAATACGCGTAGCTCTGCCTCTTCTGCGATACCCGGGAACGCTCAGCCAATCACAGCGCACCATCTAACACAGGGGGCGGGGAGTGGCCCTCTCCTATCCCCGTCAAGTCCCTGCTTCCCTAGGCTGGTCATTGGGTCCCATGAAATACAGTAGATTATGGGAGTGAAGAAAGTTAATAGGAGAAAAGACAAGAACTTCCCAGTGTTTAGAAGCTAGCAGTACAAATGAAACATATACTACAGGAATCCACTAGGACAGATTTTTTTTGGATCTTGTAATAATTAGAATACCAAATTTATCTCAATATGGGTAAAGTGGTCATAACATGGTCTGCTTTAAGAGTAAAAGAACACAAACACCAAAAAATTCAGGTTTGGGCCGACTTCCGTAGTACGTCCTCATTTCATTCAGGCTGAACTTTAGCCTCCATTCTCCCTGCCCACAGCCTTCTTCTTCCGCCTCTGCGCATGACTTTTTATACACTTGCTCTATAGACTCGCACAGGCCCCGCCTCTTGTGATGTCACAGCACATCACTAATCAGAGGCATAAAGGAGAGCTGGGATGAAACATCATAGATTAATTGTGCAATGGTATGAACACATGCAGCAAGAGCATGGAAGGGTTCAAATGCAGGCACTTAGATTCTGGATTATAGTGTAATATTTAGTTAGAGAATTTTGAATGGGTATTGAGAAAGAAAGAGGAAGAGGCAGATAGGCATACTGAATATTGTAGGATGGGGTAGAGGTGTAAAAGAGTTTGGTTTAGAGAAAAGAGAAGTACAGTCATGTGTGAAAGTTTGTGAACCCTTGAAAATGTTCTACATTTTTATATGAATGGGACCTTAAACATCATCATGATGTATATATATAACTTTAATAACTAGTGATGGGCGAATTTGCGTCGTTTTGCTTCGCCGAAAAATTTGGGAATTTCGCGCGAAATTCGCGAAACGGCGAAAAATTCGCGAAATGGCGCCGGCGTCTCGTTTTTGACGCCGGCGCCCGTTTTCGACGCCGGCGCCCGTTTTGGCGCCGGCGTCCGTTTTTTCGAAAAAATGTTTTTGACGCCGGCGAATTTTTGCCGCGAATTTTCACGGGCGATTCGCGAATTTATTCGCTGGCGGCGAAACGCGCAAATTTGCCACGAATTCGCGCCTGGCGAATAAATTCGCCCATCACTATTAATAACCTCTCATGTAGTAATCTGAGAGGTTACAAAGGAACCCAGGGAGACTTCTAAGTAACTGAACACCTGTATACATTGGCGAATGTTAATGTTCATGAGTCCACAATCAGAGAACACAGAACAGCAATGGTGTATGGCAGGGTAGCAAGGAGAAAACCACTGCTCTCCCCCCAAAATATTGCTGACCATATACAGTTTGCTAAAGATCATGTGGACAAACCAGCAGATACTGGAAGAATGCTTCGGAGGTGGATGATGGCATTATATTTGGAGAAAGAAAAGCACTGCATTCCAGCATAACAACCGTATCCCATCTGTGAAACATGGTGGTGGGAGTGTTCTAGTTTGGGCCTGTTTTGCTGCATCTAGGCCTAGAGGACTTGCTATCATTGATGGAACAATGAATTCTGAACTATACCAGAAAATGCTAAAGGAAAATGACAAGACATCTGTCGATGAACTGAATCTTAAGTGGGTCATGCACCAAGACAACGATCCTAAAAGTTGTTCTACCAATGAATGGTTAAAAAAGAAAAAAAGGAATGTTCTGGAATGGCCAAGTCAAAGTCCTGATCTTAATCAAATTGAAATGTTGTAGAAAGACCTAAAGTGAGCAGTTCATGTGAGGAAACCCATCAACATCCAAGAGCTGAAGATCTTCTGTATGGAGGAATGGGCTAAAATGTTGATGTGCAGGACTGATCAACAGTTACTGCAAACACTTAGGGGCAGATTTACAAAATTCGAGTGAAGAATTCGAATGTAAAAAACTTCGAATTTCGAAGTATTTTTTGGGTACTTCGACCATCGAATTGGTTAAATTCGTTCGAATTCGAACGATTCGAACGATTCGAAGTAAAAATCGTTCGACTATTCGACCATTCGATAATCGAAGTACTGTCTCTTTAAAAAATACTTCGACCACCTACTTCGGTAGATAAAACCTACCGAAGTCAATGTTAGCCTATGGGGAAGGTCCCCATAGGCTTGCCTGTGATTTTTTGTTCGAAGGATTTTCCTTAGATCGTTGGATTCAAATCCTTCGAATCGTTCGATTCGAAGGATTTAATCGTTCGATCGAACGAAAAATCCTTCGATCGATCGATCGCAGGATTTGCGCAAAATCGTTCGACTTCGATATTCGAAGTCGAACGATTTTAGTTCCCAGTCGAATATCGAGGGTTAATTAACCCTCGATATTCGACTATTGTATGTATGTGGAAGGGACAAGGGTTTAGGTAGTTAGAGGTGCAGTTGGAGCAGTTTTAGCAAGTTATGTAGTGCACAGTAGCAGGTATAAGCAGGGCCGCCATCAGGGGGGGACAGGGGGGACAAGCGTACCGGGCCCGGGCATGAAGGGGGGCCCGGCAGCGCTGCATTTTTTTGAAGATCCGGGCCCCCCTTACGAGCGCCCGAGCCGTACGTCATTCCTCTTGAGTGCCGAATGCGGAAGTGCCGAAAAGCCGAAGCCGATGCGACGAAAAGACCCGAAGTCACGGAAAAAGCCGAAGTCCCGAAGCGCCGAAAAGACCCGAAGTCACGAAAACAGCCAAAGCCGAAGTCCTGAAGCAGCGCAAAGACCCGAAGTCACGAAAACAGCCGAAGCCGAAGTCCTGAAGCGGTGAAAAGACCCGAAGTCACGAAAGGAGGCGAAGTTGAAGTACTGAAGCCATGAGTTCAATTCTACTGAACACCAGTTTGTGTTTTTTTTTTTTAATCCCCTGGCCACCAATGTATTATTTTAATATTCTATAGGCCCCTGCCACCAATCTTTTTTTTAAAACTTTTGTTTTTGGGGCCCCAATTTTTTTTTTAACTCGTAAGGGGCCCCTTGCCACCATTGTTTTTTTTTGGGTTTTTTTTTTAAAAAAAAAATTAATTTCCTTTTTGGTGGCCCCAAATTTTTTTAACTTGTAAGGGGGCCCCTGCCACCAGTTTTTTTTTTTTTTCAAAAAATTTATTTTTTTTAAAATTTTTTTTGGGGCCCCAATTTGTTTTTAACTTGTAAGGGGGCCCCTGCCACCATTTTTTTTTTTTCAAAAAAATTTTTTTTCTCCAAATTTTTTTTTTGGGGCCCCAATTTGTTTTTAACTTATAAGGGGGCCCCTGCCGCCAATGTTTTTTTTTTTTTTTCAAAAAAAAATTAATTTTTTTTCAAATTTTTTTTTGGGGCCCCAATTTGTTTTTAACTTATAAGGGGGCCCCTGCCGCCAATGTTTTTTTTTTTTTCAAAAAAAAATTAATTTTTTTTCAAATTTTTTTTTGGGGCCCCAATTTGTTTTTAACTTAGAAGGGGGCCCCTGCCACCAATGTTTGTTTATTTTTTATTTTTTTTTACATTTTTTTTTGTTGGGGCCCCAAGTTTTTTTTAACAGGGGGCCCCTGCCACCAATGTTTTTAAAAAAAAAAAAATTTTAATTTTTTTTTTTTTGGGGCCCCAATTTTTTTTATAAGGGGGCCCTGACCATCAATAGCTTTTTACAACTTGTGTGGGGGGGGGGTTACTTTTTTAGCGCTGATGTCTGTGTGGTCTTTTAACTGCGATGTGGGCGGGATATGGGGCGGAGCTTGGTCGTCAGTGTGGGCGGGGCCCAGGGGGCCCCAAAAATTTTGTTGTACGGGGCCCCGTGATTTCTAATGGCGGCCCTGGGTATAAGTAAATAGAATTAATGATTAAAGTACTGTATATGAACACAGCACTGAGCAAACAAACAGAATAACCAAATAAACCAACAGCAACATCCTTAGAGTGTTTGAGAAGGTGAGCAGGTGGCTTATAAATGTATTTAAATTACTTTATACATTCAATTATCAAATAAGCTAGGCTGTAGGGTCCTCTGTTGTGGTTCCAAGTGTTGCAAAACATAGGGCCTCTTTAGAACTGGAAAATAAATAATGCAGCACAATTACCAATAAATGGGGTAAAAATACAGGGTCACAGTTAAGATGGAAAAAAGTAAAAAATGCATCACAATAACATTGCTCCCCCCCAGCACTGCTTCCCCAAAGAATGTCTAAATATATATGGAACTTACTGAACAGCAGATACCACTTTCATTCTCAAAAACAGAATGCACTTCTTCCACATAATGACAACTTAGTGCCACTTTAATACCAACTAAGAAGACTGCACTTGTTGATAAGCCAGTTTGGCTGTTGCATACCGTCCATACTATAAATCAAAAAAACTTTTACAATAAGATGTAATTAAGTTTGCATCCATAAGATGGCACCCACAATGTGTGTATTGGGACTTATAAACCCTTTCTTTGTATAGTGTTGCCTGCTGCAGTATTCTGGCAATTTAGACTTTCCATGTGTGTAGGCCTGGGTCACTTCATTGTACTTTTCTTAACACAGAAATATATTAAATATATTAATTGTTAATTATATGGGATTTATTAAAACCAGTTAGATGTGTTTTATACATGTTAATGCCATATGTTCATTTTCTAGTTCTTGATGATAAATCCTAATGCGAATTCTGGGTACTGCTTATCTAGATATTTTTATTTTAAAATAGTCTGTTATTCCAGCACTACTGTTACTGCAACAGTTTCAAGTGATTTTTAGTGCAAAAAAGTGGGTATTTAAGGAAAAAACAACCAATTATTAGAAGAAGATCCATTAACAAGTTCTTAAAAAGACAGTATACTCCAAAATAGAGAAAACAGCATGAGTCATGCCTAAAAATTTTTTTTTTAACATATATAGCTTTTTTTGTAGAAGTTTTGGTTAATTCACCACTTCTGCAGCCTGTGTGTTCCCTTTCAATCCCACGTGTCACCATCTCCCTGTGTAGGTATGACACGTTCATTTTATTAGTTTCATTGTGTATCCTAATGTTGAAAATGTGCTCTCATTCATTTGTGAAATATTTGTTCTTTCAGGCTCTGTTAGGTTTGCCCCAGGGCCAGTTCTGTCTGTCTACCCCTAGTACTGGACCTATAGTCTTGTGTATGCCGAACACAGCTATCCACTCCCCTTCCCTCCCCTTCATAGATTAGGAAATGCAATTACAGTTCTCATTTTTTTTTGGTCAATTATCATACTTCAACAATCTTGTATCTAATATTGTGTTAATAATTGGGTCCATCCAGAGTATAGGGAGATTTTATATATATATATAGTCTTAAAAATCTTTTCAGAAACAGAAATGCGTTGTTGTGGGGGATTATATGAAACTCCAATAAATTAACTTTTCATTATGCCTGGGAGTGCCTCCGATATTTCTATTGACTTTAATGGGAAGCACCTGGGGTTTACTTGGATCGTGATGAGTGCCGGTATTTATATACTGTGTATACAGGCCCGGACTGGCAATCTGTGGATTCTGGCAAATGCCAGAGGGGCTACCATAAGGTCCCATAGAAAGTCAGTATTTAGTGGGTTGGTGGGGGCTGTTTGGGCCTCTATGTGGGCTGATTGGGCCTCTGTGTCCCTGAAATGTCAGGGCCCATTTTAATTCTCAGTCCGGACCTGTGTGTATATATACATATACAAAATAAATGTATATTTTCTCAGCTATACATTACTTCATCAGTCTTTTTCATCCTTTTTTGTAGCTATTTTTACAATAGAACCAGTAAAAATTGTAGTTAAAATATGTAAAGATTTAAATTAGAACAATGCAGGAATGCATTTGACTGGAACGTGGTGCCTAAAAACCAAGAGAAACGAGTCCTCCATGCTCTCTGTCCTATCCCCACCTGAAATCATGAGCATTGCAATATAATGAAAGAATAAAATATAATTAATTCACAAGAATGTAGTGAAATTAATTCAGAATAAAACCAGAATTCATTCCTACTTGGTGCAACTACTGAGTACTTTGGCAGCAGTATAAGTGCATTCCTAGAATGAAATCTACCTTTCATGCACACCAACATTTTAGGTCTTTACAGCGCTCTTCTTTTCTACCATTGTTTTATCTACTCTTATTTCTTAACCACAACCAAGTTGTCACACTTGTTTGTTAGAAGTAAGCATCAGTTATGCAACATTCACCAAATTTGCACAAACATTTGAACATCCCAATGCACAAACATGACATGTTTAATTTTCTGCACAGTTCATTTGGAGTATACTACATTCTCAGTGTATTCCTGCTTTAAAGACTGAGGGGGCATTCTAGAATTCTTAAAGGAAAACTATACCCCCAAAATGAACACTTAAGCAACAGATAGTTTATATCATATTAAGTGGCATATTAAAGAATCTTACCAAACTGGAATATATATTTAAGTAAATATTGCCCTTTTACATCTCTTGCCTTGAGCCACCATTTCATGATGGTCTGTGTGCTGCCTCAGAGATCACCTGACCAGAAATACTTCAACTCTAACTGTAACAGGAAGAAGTGTGGAAGCAAAAGACACAACTCTGTCTTTTAATTGGCTCATGTGACCTAACGTATGGTTTGTTCGTATGTTTGTGAGTACAGTGAATCCTACGATCCCAGGGGGCGGCCCTTATTTTTTAAAATGGCAATTTTCTATTTATGATTACCCAATGGCACATACTACTAGAAAAGTATATTATTATGAAAATGGTTTATTTACATGAAGCAGGATTGTACATATGAGCTGGTTTATGCAATATCTTTTTATAGAGACCTACATTGATTGAGGGGTATAGTTTTCCTTTAAAGGGGACCCGTCACCCAAACAAAATTATTCCAAATCCTATTTTATCATGTTAGTCAAGCAAAATGAACTTTAATTACACTGTATAAATTATTTGAATATTTTTTCCATCAGTCTGGGAACTCATAATTATATCAACCAGGAAGGAGCCATTTTGTGGACACTGTTATTAAGACAAGCCTTGTATCATCTCAGAATCTTGTTTGTGCACTAGGGGACAGTGACCCAATGTCCATCCCCATGCACTGGTTACACAATTAAATCGTTAAGAGAGCTGGGGGAAAGCAGGGAGAGCGGTGACATCTAGGAAGTGCTGAATGGAAAGTGAAAGTAATTGTTTGCCCCGCCTCTATGCCTAGGCATAGAGGCGGGGTAGGCAACATTTGATTGACAGCTGATATTTTTAAATGAGTTTACAACAGCTATGAATGCTTTAAAATAAAAAAGAAATTGGATTTCATATTTAATTTAAAAAGGACTTTTATTATACAGATTTTTATGTCTGGGTGACGGGTCCACTTTAAATAAAGTTAAACTGCAAGGCTTGAAACCTGAAAGCATAAGCGCCCATTTGCCGAACTTTCATGCAGACCTCGACTACACTGTGCGATCTTTTGCATATATTAATTAGTATTCTCTTTCTGTTGACACAGGAACCATGCCTTACACACAGGGGTCTGAGGCACTATCTGATAATGCAGGCTATAGTGAAAAGCAAGAATACATTAAACTGACATCAAGACAGTCCAAGACTTGAGCTCTACATGGGATTGCATCAGGGTTATAAACTGGTGTGTTGTATTCATGGATGCAACTGTCTAGTGCCATGCAAATTGCACACTACATGGGCTCTGAAAAAGTCAACTAAACTTGTGTAATTCACAAAGAAACGGGTGCTAACTTGCTCCAGTTTTGGCACTTGACGTGTTGTGTTGCAAGATTGTTTTACAACAGTAACATAGTAACACAGTAAGTTAGGTTGAAAAAAGACACGTCCATCAAGTTCAACATTTCGACTTTTTTTTTTTTATAGCCTGCCTAACTGCTAGTTGATCCAGAGGAAGGCAAAAAAAACCATTTGAAGCCTCTCCAATTTGCCTCTGAGGTGGAAAAATTCCTTCCTGGCAATCGGACTAGTCCCTGGATCAACTTGTACTATGAGTTATCTTCCATAACCCTGTATTCACTCACTTGCTAAAAAACCACACAACCCCTTCTTAAAGCTATCTAATGTATCAGCCTGTACCACTGATTCAGGGAGAGAATTCCACATCTTCACAGTGCTGTCCCCCTTGTGTGTCTGTCTGCTGCGTTTTGTAAACTTTGGTATAAATTCTGAGATTAACTGACCCCTGCATTTTTCACAACTAAGATTCAGGCTGTAAAATCCTCCATTGTTCACCC
The DNA here is from genome assembly GCF_017654675.1 of Xenopus laevis. Classification (NCBI taxonomy): domain Eukaryota; kingdom Metazoa; phylum Chordata; class Amphibia; order Anura; family Pipidae; genus Xenopus; species Xenopus laevis. Next base: position 97,734,688 of record NC_054382.1, on the reverse strand, counting down.
CTGTACTGATCACACCTGTAATGCCCTGTACTGTTCACACTTGTAAAGCCCTGTACTGTTCGCTACCTTACACTGTAAGGGACCTCATTGTTCACCTGTTCACGCCTCATACAAACTGCTGGAAGGGCACCAGCATTGTGTCACTGTATGTAGCACAGTATAATTTTACAATGGTCCTGATAGGTTTCCCCTGTCTCTTGCCCTTTTCTGCCTGTGTGCCATATTCTACCTTCTCTATGCTCCCTGTGTGTGCCATACTCTGCCTTCTCTATGCTCCCTGTGCGTGCCATACTCTGCCTTCTCTATGCTGCTTGTCTGTGCCATACTCTGCCTTCTCTATGCTGCCTGTGCATGCCATACTCTACCTTCTCTATGCTGCCTGTGCATGCCATAGTCTGCCTTCTCTATGCTGGCTGTGCATGCCATACTCTGCCTTCTCTATGCTCCCTATGCGTGCCATACTCTGCCTTCTCTATGCTGCCTGTGCGTGCCATACTCTGCCTTCTCTATGCTCCTGTGTGTGCCATACTCTGCCTACGTGTGTTATACTCTGCCTGCCATATGTTCCCTGTATGTGTGCCATACTCTTCTTGCCTGGGAGTTGCTGTGCTATAAACAGGGGAGGAGTAGGCATATGGATTTAAGGGTATGTCTTAATATAACTTTTGCAGTGCTACCACTATTAATGTGGACATGGTCTTAAAGGGTCTTTTGGTAAAATGAGTGTGGTTTAAATCAGGGAGTGGTCAACACTGACCTCCATTATCGACCATACAATATGTGGCCATAAAAAAGCCCTGCCCTCTGTACCACAGAAATTGGACAGAGCTGTTCTACGACATCGTTTGATAAAGCAGTCAATCAACTGGCTGCAGCTCTGGGTGATTCCTCTTCCTACTTGTGGTTTAAAAATGCAATTCTGCAGGTTTCTTCTTTCCTTTACATTGTTGTCTACATCTCAATCATTTAATCTTGCGGCTCTTGGGTCCTAGGTCCAATTACAGTTATGATACTACAAGGAAAGTCCCCCTGTGCTTAAGTGGGTTTCCTCTGGATACCACCACATTCCATAGTGACAGATTTTAATTGGCTCCTGATGAAATTGACTGTGAATGTGATAGCGACCCTAAACTGAAAGCACTAAGGCACGGACTAATGTGAATGATGCATGACATTTTCAAAGCACAGCAAAATGTAAATAAAGAATAACAATAGTAATTCATTACATCATATTTTTACATCAATTAATTATAAATGGCATTAATTAATTTTAACCATTGTGATTTTTTTTTAGTTATGTATGACATAAAATAGAATTTGTGATTCATTCCTAATTAGTGTGTTGTGTTATAAGAGCGCTTTGGCAAGTCACATGCAGAATTTGCATCTCTCAAGCACTAATCACCAGTTATGTTCCCACTCACCGATTCAGCAAATGCCATAAGGAGACAAAGGAAAAGTACAGCAGTGTAACTCCATTAATACACATTTGTTATACTCACATATAATAAGAGCATGGAGACATATTGCTGCAGAGCATTGACCACTTTATCACAGCGAATAAGTAACAAGATGCAGCAAAATGCATCCCAGCACATTTCACAGGACTGCTTGGTGCCACTTTGTTCGGAGATTCGGGGGTAAATTTATCAAAGAGTGAAGTTCCTCCACTAGAGTGAAATTCCGCAGCTCACAATTCATTTCTATAGGATTTTGAAAGGCATATTTATCAATGGGTGAAAGTGAAAGTTCACCCTTTGATGAATACGCCTTTAAAAATCCCATAGAAATGAATGGGGAGTGGTGGCATTTCACTCTAGTGGCGGAACTTCACTATTAACTTCACTCTTTGATAAATATACCCCTATGTGCCTGTGGGCTGGCAGCAGAGCCCCAACATCTTTGAAAAAATAACAACCAGGGTCACATCTGCTAGTAATTGCATAAAAATACTGAAAAGTCCCTTATAAAAACCATCTGCTAATAAAAAGGAAAAGAGATTTCCTAAAGAATTACTGTATATTCAAAACTATACATTGCTGACCTATTGAAATGCAGAGTTTTGCTTTCACTAAAATTCAATCCTCATGTGGTACAGGAATGGGACCTGTTATCCACAATGCTCAGGACCTGGGGCTGTCCAGATAATGGATCTTTCCGTATTTGGAACTTCATACCATAAGGGGCAGATTTATTAAGGGTCAAATTTAAAATTCAAATTCGAATTTTCGTTTTTTTTTATGGGTAAAACTGTCAAATTCGATGAGGGAATTATCCAAACTCGATTCAAGTTCTTTAAAAAATGTAAATGAGATTTTCCAGATTTATCATTATTCAAATTCAAGTATTCGCCACCTAAAACCTGCCGAATTCCTGTATAAGTCAATGGGAGCAGTCCAGTAACCAATTTGGAGATGTTTGTAGCCTTCCTTACATTAGAGAAAAAATTTGAATCGAGTTTGATCGAATTCGATTTGAAAACTCTTCCGAGTTTTGAAAATTCAATTTTATTAATTCAATTTTGGGTTCAATCAAATTTAAGAGAGTTTTAATGAGTTTGAAATTCAACCATTGATAAATGTGTTTTTCTGTGTAATAGAAACTCATGTAAACATTAAATAAACCCAATAGCCTGGTTTTTCCTCCAATAAGGATTAATTATATCTTGGTTTGGATCAAGTACATGGTAGCGTTTTATTATTACAGAGAAAAAATAAATCATTTAAAAAAAATTTGCATTATTTGTTATAATGGAGTCTATGGGAGACGGCCTTTCCGTAATTCAGATCTTTCGGGATAACTGGTTTCTGGATAATGGATCCCATACCTGTATTTGAATTTTTTCCTTAATGTATATAGCACCAACATATTCTGCAGCGCTGTACACACCCTTATTGAACATGCTATGTATCCTATCTGGATACTTCCCCTTAGAGATGTTCTATGACTTTGAACTAAATATAATAGTTTGTAGTACAACTGTTTTCGTTGGCTTGTGTTGCGTGTATAAATGGTTCCTATCTTTTTGCTTGTTGTTCTTCCATGCATGGACAATCATCAGCAGTGTCCATTCAGTCTTAGAGAAAGGTTCAAATTGAAAAAGGCACTCTTGTATATTTTAGACACCATGGGGCAGATTCACTAAGGGTCGAATTTCGAAGTAAAAAATACTTCGAAATTCGACCCTCGAATTGAAATCCTTCGACTTCGAATATCGAAGTCGAAGGATTTAGCGCTAAACGTTCGTTCGATCGATCGAAGGATTTTTCGTTCGATCGAACGATTAAATCCTTCGAATCGAACGATTCGAAGGATTTTAATCCAACGATCGAAGGAAAATCGAGCCTATGGGGACCTTCCCCATAGGCTAACATTGACTTCGGTAGGTTTTATCTGCCGAAGTAGGGGGTCGAAGTTTTTTTTAAAGGGAAAGTACTTCGACTATCAAATGGTCGAATAGTCGAACGATTTTTCGTTCGAATCGTTCGAATCGAAGTCGAAGGTCGTAGTCGAAGGTCGAAGTAGCCCATTCGATGGTCGAAGTACCCAAAAAATACTTCGAAATTCGAAGTATTTTTCATTCGAATCCTTCACTCGAGCTTAGTGAATCGGCCCCCATGAGTCATGAAAAACTCATCACAGTGGAGTAAAAGCATTAGCATCCGACTGCTGTTTTTGCATCAGCCTTGCATGTTACAGATGAATGGCAGCATTCTCTAAATGGGACTTTTACTCCTTAGATGTTGATCTTCTTATGATTGCGTGGAGCTTATGATAGCTGCTAATATGACATTCTTTGCTGTTTGAAGTGTGTGTCCATAGCTAAGCTTTTGTATGCGAGACATTCCAGAAAATATTAGACGTTAGTAATTCTACTAAGTCGGCACAGTAAAGTAATGCGGTGCCAGCCTTTGCATTAATTACAGTTTAGATTTGCCTATTACTCAACCACAATTCTATCTATACATCTCTGTTGTAATCATTCTGAGCTTGATCTGGTATGAGAGACATTCCAGACAACTGCACGGGACCTTGGATATTCCAGATGAATATTGTTTTGTTCAGCTTTGATTTAGTTACATCTATTATAAGATACTGTCAATACAATGATCAAGAAGACTAATACACATTGCACCATCAATTCAAATGACAATCACTTGGACCAGCATGGTGCGATCACACGGGAGTCACTAAAAACACTCAGGCTCATATATGATCACAAGTGAAAGTGCAAATGTAAATTAAGGGGCATATATTTTTAACATTGGAGACAAACATCACCAGGGATGACGCCCATAGCAACCAATCAGCAATTACGTTTGAACAGTCACCTACAGGTTAGAAAACAAAACCAAAGATCTGATTGGTTGTTATGGGCAACATCACGGCGATGTTTGTCTCCAATGTTAATAAGATGACCCTAATGAGTGCATTGAGGCCATTCATGAAAGGTACTTGCACCCATACTGGCTCTTGCACCTGTCCAACCTACTCTGATGAAAAGTGAGCAAGTGTGCTTATTGATGGAAGGCAACCCTGGAAATACCTAACCTGGATGTGGCTGTAATTCCATGGTTCCACTAGCGAGTTGTAGCTATATGCTCTAATGACTTACACCACTAATGCCATTATTAAAGGAGAAGTCAACCTGTGGGGGGAAAAACCCGTACCCCCCCCCACCCCAGGTAGATCTCCCTCCCTCCTCCCTCCTCCCTCCATAAATGCCCCATACTTTGTACTTACCACTGGACCAGATTCTTCCAGCGGAGTTGCACGCATCTTCCAGCTTCTCTGTAAACTGACTGGGAGAACTATATTTTCTGCACAACCACGCATGTGCGGAATTACACGGAAATTGCCAGTCTCTCAGGGACCAGTGAACATCGATGGGGAGCTCTAATAAAGGGGCCATTTTTTAAATATAGTACTAATTTTTAGCCCAATGTAAGGAACTGGTGGTCTAGCGGCAGCGGGGTCCACGCCGCGTCCTCGGTCTGGACGCCCGTCGTGTTGTTCCCTGCTCCATGCTGTTTCCGGTCATCTAGAACACGCGCGCCGAGCGCATGCATTTCTTAAAGGTGCAGGCACGCTGGTGTGATTGTGCCAGCGTGCTTTGGCACGAAATTCAAATGTATTTAAAGCCCATTTGGATTACAGGACCATGCACGTTGTTAGGTTCAATTAGCTTGTTCCTGGGTGTTTGTTCTGTGTGATTCCTGTTTGATCTACTGTGTTTGACCCTTGCCTCCCTGCTTACTACCCTGACCTCTCCAATCCTGACCTTGCCTGCCTGAAACTACGTTGTTCTCTCCAATCCTGACCTTGCCTGTTCTCCGACTATTCTACGATCTCTAATCCTGATTCTGGCCTGTCTGACTATTCTAACTGCTTGGTAAAAAAAGGATATCAAAGGCTTTGGTAGTCCGCTCCCTCTGCCGGTTCCCAAAAGGGTCTGTTCTCCTTCAGACTTGTATAGAAATCCAATTCAGAGTTGCGAAAGGAAACCAGCGCTCATCCAGCACGAGGTATAGACAACAAGAGAATGATTCTCATATAGTGTAGTATTTTTGCATAGATGTAATACACCACTTTGTGAAATTAGAGTACTAAAAAGGTGCCCTTTACAGATTATACTATTTGCCGTGCCACTTATTAAAATTCACACAGTGAAGTGAATCTTATGTGAGGGTACTCACGAACGTTTAAACTAGGTTTTGGCGTTTAGAAATATAGTGTAACAGTCATCCTCTCACTTCTCTCCAGACTCTGTGGCTTTAAAACAATGCGCTGACATAGTGTAAAATCGTCACTTTTTTTAATCCCAAAATAACATTAAAAACACACTCACAATGTTAATGTTAAAATATTGCGAATATTTTAACATTAACATTGTGAGTGTGTTTTTAATGTTATTTTGGGATTAAAAAAAGTGACGATTTTACACTATGTCAGCGCATTGTTTTAAAGCCACAGAGTCTGGAGAGAAGTGAGAGGATGACTGTTACACTATCTTTCTAAACGCCAAAACCTCGTTTAAATGTTCGTGAGTACCCTCACATAAGATTCACTTCACCGTGTGAATTTTAATAAGTGGCACGGCAAATAGTATAATCTGTAAAGGGCACCTTTTTAGTACTCTAATTTCACAAAGTGGTGTATTACATCTATGCAAAAATACTACACTATATGAGAATCATTCTCTTGTTGTCTATACCTCGTTCTGGATGAGCGCTGGTTTCCTTTCGCAACTCTGAATTGGTATTCTAACTGCTTGTGCTGGCCCGGCCTGCCTGTTCCTGGTGGCTTCCTATCTTCCAGCATCCTTGCAAACAGTTGCCACATTGCCTGCCATAACTTACGCCTTGCACCTCTCGTTAAGTCCAGGTGGCATCTGAGTAAGCCGAGGGCTCCTCCCGAGGCCAAAGGCGGTCACTTAACTGGTGAAGTACGAGCCGAGACCAGGGTGCTTGGCATCTGTTCTGGTGTTGGGTGCCGACCGTGACAGTACAACAGGCCCATGAGACGGAAGAAAATGGAAGAAGTTCGCGCTATTCCGCAAACCACTGAACTGTTGTATTCGACCCTCCTCCAGCGCCTTGATGAACAAGAGGGGAGGCAGAACTTTATTATTCAAGGTCTGCGGTCTCTTTCCGAGAGGTTGGATGCACAGCAATCTGAGATTCCTGAGGGGTCTGTTCCGTCAGTTACTCCGGGTAATGGAGGTTTTTCCCACGACCCAAAAATCCCCTTTCCTAATAAGTTTAGTGGGGATAGGAGTAAATTTTTTGTTTTTCAAGAGGCATGTAAGTTATACCTCAGTTTTTTCCCTCACAACTTCCCTACTGGTGAGGATGAAGTAAGGTTCGTTATGACCTTTCTACAAGTTGACCCACAAGTTTGGGCACTAATATTACCCCCCTCTGCCCGTTTATCTCTAGAAGCATTTTTTGCTACCATGGCCATGTTCTACAATGACCCGGATCGTGCTAGTTCTGCCGATTCCGCTATTTGTAAACTCCATCAATGGAAAAGAATTATTGAGGAGTATTTTACAGAATTCCGCCGCTGGTCAGTTGAGACGGGGTGGAATAATACAGCTCTTCGTAGTCAATTCCGGGTGGGTCTTTCTAGCTCTGTCAAAAATAGCCTGGTTAATTACCCTCCTTCATCCACTTTGGATGACCTCATGAGGTTAGCCATCCAAATTGAAAGGAGGCAAAGGGAAAGACGAGCTGAGGGGGATACTGATTTCCCTTCTACATGTAATGACGAGTCATCAACTCCCACCTTTCCTAACCCTCAGGGAGAACCCATGCAATTGGGGGCTACACGCTTGTCTCCAGAGGAAAGGGCCCATAGGCAATCCCTGGGTCTATGCATGTATTGTGGGGATAAGGGGCATTTCCTTAAAAATTGTCCTAAGAGGCCTAGAAATTCTTAAAACCTATGTGGAGAAGGGAAGCTCCATTTCGGTAGAGAGATTTCCTCTCCCCAATTCGCCTCTAAAAACGTAGTACCTGTAGTTTTATCCTGGCCTGGGGGTTCAGTTACAGTTTCGGCCTTGGTGGATTCTGGGGCTGGGGGAAATTTTTTAGATGCTGCCTTCGCAGAAAGGTATAATATTCCCCTTATTCCCCTCACACCTCCTATGAGGATTTCTGCTATTGATAAAAGCCCACTGGGGTCAGGTTTGGTAACCCAAAAATCCAAGGCATTGTCTATGTGTGTGAACAATATGCATTGTGAAAAATTAGCTTTTCACGTTCTCGATGGTTCCTCGTCTCCGTTAATTCTGGGGTTACCATGGCTACAGGTACACAACCCCCACATTGATTGGGTAACTGGGGAGGTTATTCAGTGGGGTTCCAAGTGCCAAGATTCATGTCTAGCTTCCACTCTAATGGTTGCAGTTATTTCCTTAGAGAAACTCTCTTCTGTTGAGCATAGCTCTAAGTCTCGTTCTGGGGTACGTAGTTCCCTATCGGCAGTTACATCCGCTCAAAAAAGAGCAGTAGATATGTCCCGTAGGGAAGTACCCAAATTTCAGGTTGGGGACTTGGTTTGGTTATCCACAGGGAATATTAAGCTTAAAATTTCAGCTCTTAAGCAGGGGCCCAAAGGTATAGGTCCATACCCTATTGTGGAAATCGTGAACCCAACCTCTGTCCGCCTTGAGTTACCTGAGATATTTTTGTTATCTAACCTGTTTCATGTTTCTGTGTTAAAACCAGCCATACAGGTCCACCAACAATCAAGTCCTCATTGGGTGCCCCTAATAGCATACATACTTAGTAACCTGTTTAGCTGACACACCAAACAAATGCTGAAGGTGGGGCAATTCTAAAGGAGAACTAATATCCAAAATAGAATATGGCTATAAATGGTTTATATAAGCAACTTACTGTACAAGTCCAGAGGCTTAGCAATTTTAAAACATGAATGTTTCAAGGCTTTATAGCTGTCCAAAGCAGCTCACCATCTTGGATCTTGTTAGGGAATCTATTTAATGCCAGTGTGCTCTTGGTTGATGTTGAGAAGCTGAGTTTAGGAGTGATTCAGTGTCGGACTGGGGGTCCTGGGCCCACTGGGGATGTTACCTTGGGGGCCCCCACACAGTGTTGGACTGGGACACCAGGGGCCCACCCAAAGACCTTAGACCAGGGGCCCACTCTCAGTACTATTATTCTTCCTCTCCTCGCCACAACCTCTATTCTCCTAGTCTCTTTTCTTTACATATTATAATCTATTAATCCATCTATTTATCATCTTTGTTCTCATAGAAATTGGTAATGACCATGAAATAGGCCAAATGTTTAGAAGCAGGAGGGCCCACTGACACCTTGGCCCACCGGGAGTTTTCCTGGTATCCCGATGGACCAGTCCGACACTGGAGTGATTGGATATAATCTGAACATTAGCAGTAAATCAGGTGATATCTGCCCTAGAAACTGATGTTACAGTTCTCATTGGTAATCGGTTCTGTTTCAGAATGCACTGGGTTTTATGCTGCCCTCTGATATGAATATAAATTAATGAATAATAAGCTATATACTATGCATTTTTACTGCATATACTGTAAATTATAAACTGACAGAAGCCCAGAAAAAAAGAGAAGCTACTGGTTTATCTTTGGAGGCATATAGCTTTACTTCTGATGGTCTGTGGGCTGGTACAGAAGCCCATTACATAACATACAGCATTTCTACAATAATTCTTTGATGACTTTTAGTTCTGCTTTAAATTTACAATCACACAATAGAAGCAAAAGTAACTTACTCATATATTTGCCACCCCGCAGAAATTCCTTTATAGGCAAAGGGTTATTTTTGTATTTGGGGAAAGCCAATTAAAGGGTTACTGTCATGATTTTATGGTGTAGTTTTTATTTCCAAATTACATTGTTAACACTGCAGATGGTTATTATTATTATTATTAACATGTATTTATATAGCGCCAACATATTGCGTAGCACTGTTTATATTGCGTAGCACTGGTTATCTTCTCATTGTTCTATTGTTGGGCTACTGGGGGTCAGAAAGGAGATGGTGATATCACTACAACTTGCAGTGTAGCAGTAAAGAGTGACTGAAGTTTATCGGAGCACAAGTCACATGACTGGGGGCACCTGGGAACCGGACAATATATCTAACCTCATGTCAGATTTCAAAATTAAAAATAAAAACATGTTTGCTCTTTTTGAAAAACTGCTAGATCAGCACTATTAACTGATGTGTTTTGAAAAAAACATGTTTTCCAGTGACAGAATCCCTTTAAATACATTTAATTTCTGCACCAATTCCATATAAAATAGCCCAGAACTCACGGCAGGATAAATGCAGTGGCAATATTAATGCAAAATATTTCACAGGACACACTGCACGATAATTGTTGTGGCTGTTTCTTACAGTTAATACCACACACAAGATAAATACAGTGCCAATTCCATCTATAAAACCCCAGACCACATGACAGTATAAATACAGTCGAATAACGCCTTGAGAAAGCTAATACAGCGAAACGCGTTGGCGTTTTTGGTGCTCTTTGATTTTAAATAGATTTTTTTTATCTTAAACAGATAAAACGTTTTGGTCGAGTTATAGATATACAAACAGGTGGCAATTAGGTGCTGCTTGCTCGGTTCTTTCCTTCTTCTACTTCCATATATTTTTTTTATTTATATATTACGCACAGCACTTTAGAAATGATATCACTTTATTAATTAATTCATGAAATACAATTGTTTGGGTTTTAATTAATTGTGTTTTTATGGTTATAAATAATTTATTCTAAGTAATTAATGTGAGTAGTATTGTCTTTATTGGGTTATTGGACCCCAAGCATGTGCACTTTATAAATTTGATTGAGGGTTTAGTTGGTGATAATTGGAGAGTTTTGATTCCTCATCTATAGGTCATTATAGACTGATTATAATTTGGAAATTCTATTATTAAAGGTCAAACTGGGTACTTCTTTGCATTCTTACTGAGAAGTATAAATACAGTGTAATTTTAATGTATGAAAACCCTATGGACATATGGCAGGATAAGTACTGTGGCAGCTTCTTGTATAATACCCGGTTATTGAGGAAATGCACTGGTGTTTGCTTTGAGAGGTTTGGCCTCCATAAATCCATGCATGAGTACTTCCTAAAGTAAGGAACAGCTCAGAGATATAAACAGGCGGTGGACAAGATCTTGCAGTTTGACAAAATAACATAACAGGTTTTTTTTATGTCTGGGTGACAGGTCTCCTTAAAATGTGAGAACCTAACTGTAATGGGATACTTGTATTCTGTCACTGAGACTTTTAACTCTGGGGGGGGAGCACTCTCACCATTGTTTCTTGGAGATAATATACATTTATGCTGCATACAGGAGAAAGTATGCATTACATTTTATGGCACATATGGATTCCAAAGTGGGCGTGGTCTCTGCAACAATGGGTGAGCCCTTTGGGGAGCCCTTACTTGCTTCAACCTGTTGCATGTAACAATAAAACTTGGTTAGACCATAGATGTGAAAATTGGTCAGTGTCACTCAATTATTTGCCTCTACACCTGAGGCACTGCCATTGATTAAATGTCACAAAACTATATCTTGAAGTGGGTGTGGCTTTAAAAACTGGGTAGGTACAAAATTTGGTATAACATTCTGGCAGGAGAGCTAAGGCCCGGGGTACTTATATTCCACCCTGAAGCACAAGTGGGGCAGGGTTGCCAGGTTGGTGGTTTTCCAGCCAAATTGGGCTACTAATTTAAAGCTTAGGTGGGGTTTGAAAGTACAAACTAGCCAAGGTATTAATTTTTGTTACTTTTTGGGCTTTTGGCTGGTTTGTACTTTGGAAACCAGCGAAAGTTTTTTCTTGCCCTGATGTGCCAAGCCTGCGTCTCCCAATACATGTTGGGTAAAGTATTTTTTGTTCTTGCTGATTGCCAAGTTTAATGTAAGACTACAATACCCAGCATGCAATGGGACTGACTTGTGTAGAAGTCGGGAGTTATCAGATTTTGGGCTCTGTACCCCAGTCTCTCATTTTTTAAACATTCTCTCATTTTTTTGGTGACTTTCTTCAATTTCAGACAATTTTGTCTGCCTCTTGGCTAGTTTTGGGCTGGATTTCTAGCTGACTTTGGCTGCTTTAGAAAATTAGACCTGGCAACCCTAATTTAGTGGGGTAGAATGTCACGTGCTCAGTAGACTAATATGCTGCAGATCCTGAGGAGCAGGCAGCCTGGAAAAACTGGGAAGAGTACATCTGCTGCTTCAGGCCACTGCACTGGGGGGACCTACAGATAGTACCATCCCTGCTTCAACTATCAGGTGCAACAAAAGCGACTCTTGCCTTTACTATAGTATAACTTTTGGTAACAGGTTACACAACTGAACTGCTCCGCCGAGCCGAAACCTCTGTGTGTGTGTATTTAACGTTACAGGTAATGATTGCACACTGTCCCAATGCGGAAGAGCTCTGCCTCTGTCTCTTCAGCTCAAGCCGCGGGTTAGTGCCGCCTGCTCGGACTTGCCTGGAGGGGGAATGGGGCGTCTCAGCGGTACATGAGGAGGGGAGCAGGCAGTGCCCAGGCCCGGATTTGTGGAAAGGCCACCTAGGTCCGGGCCTACGGCGGCAGGATTTTAGGGTGTCAGCATGCTGCCCAACCACACCCACATTGGTTCAATAACACTGGGGATGCACTGAAGATATAATCATTTTTTTAATTTCCCATATGCCAATCCCCATTGCTCCTGTCCCCCTGGAGGGGACAAGGGCGACGAACGGTAGTGGGCCTAGGGGCACCCACTATGTAAATTGGGCCCTGGCCCAATTTGCGGAGAACCCTCTCCCCTCTTACATTTCCACTGTGGGTGAGTCTTCCAGGTAGCTGTGCATTGCAAATCAATTGAGGTTGGGGGTGAATGAACACTTGATTATTATTTCCCTGTGATCTGGCAATTCCAGTGTAGGCTCCGAGATTCTATAGGTATTGTGTCACAGTGTATGGCTTGTTAATTACCCTGTGCTTTTTATGTTGGGTACTTTACTGCATGTAACACTTTCCATTCATTGGACTTGCAGAACTAAGGCACCACAGGTCCCTATACTAAATGTGTTTGGTGCTCTTCCATCCGTTGTCACCCATTTTTACAGCAACCCATTGTCACAGCCACCCATTGTCACAGCCACCCATTGAACAGCCATCCATTGTCACATCCACCCATTATCACAACCACCCATTGTCACAGCCACCCATTGTCACAGCCACCAATTGTCACAGTCACCCATTGTCACAATCACCCATTGACATGTAACACCCCTAACTAAAGCAAGAAACATGAACAAGTGCTGCATAGACAGTCTACAGGACTACATATCCCAGCATGCCTCAGAGCTGAGGACCTGGCTGGGGCTATAATCCACCAATGATAAAAAAGGGAGAGAAGTGTGTGCCTGCAGGCAGAAAAACTGCTGACTGCTGCCTACCTGCTGTACCTGCTCTGCGTGGGAGAGCTGCCAGAGGGGAGAGACATCTGCAGGGATCCTGCCCCAGGGGAAGCTGCTACTGGGAGAAGCTGACCCTGCTATCCCAGTCCTAGACTAGCACCTGTAAAAGAGCTATCAGTGCTAGCCAGAAAGGGAGCAGGGGGAAACAGCCTGCGGTTGGTGGGAGAGTCCTAGGCTGACATGCTGCAAAGAGGCCCAGGTGATTTCAGCTGCTAGAGAACAGAGCTGCCTGCATCCCATCTGAGGTCTGTTACTAAAGGTGATACAGAGTTTGGAGCACAGACTGTGAGTAACCTGCAACACCACACACTATTGGGGAACTGTGTATTATCAAACAATAGGAGCTAATCCATCTGTTGCTGAACTATACACTCTGCCAAGTCATTTCTCACCTGAGAGGAAAGTGTTTCTTCACTAAGTTTATAAAGTTATACTGCTAACCGACAGAGGAAAGGATCAGTGCTATTGGCCAATAAGCTAAACTCAATAAGGGCCCCAACGTGCACAAATCATCTGGGACTGTGACAGGGAAATTAAGTTACAACATTTAGCACATATATTTTCTGCATACTTTGTATTAGCAATTTAAATGGTGTCATTGTTGGTTGGTGTATTGTTATACATATATATCTTGCTTTAATATTTTAAATCATAGTCGGATCCCTGCTGATTATTTGTTACGCTTAATAAAGAAAAGGGATATCACTGTTTATCATTATTGTGGTCCGTTCAATGGGGTGTCACTGAGCGTGCTGGAGTTACCCATATATATATATATTAGTCTCACTCAAGGGTGTGCTACATTTGGGGGCTCGTCCGGGATTATCTCCACCCACGTCACTGACTCCGCCCCTTTTCACCAGTTGTATAGCATCCTGCCATAAGAAGCGAAGATGGAGCCGCAAGCCTTGCTAGAGTGGTGTCAGGACTGTCAGGCAAACCCCACATATTGCCTAGCTCTGATAATAGCAGAGGCAAACTTAAATTCAAGGCAGATTTACCAGTTAATGGATGAAATGTCACCTTTTGGCCGCTGCCTAATAGTTGATAGGAAAACAGATAACAAGGATGTAAAGACATGCGTTTTGCTGCAAATGGAGGATCCTATAAATCCTGATGATGTCCCATTCATGATGACATTCGGCAGTGAGAAATATCAGTGTAACTTGGTTTTACCTGCTTCACCAGTTTCAGTTATCACATCAGACGGAGATGTTGAACATCCAGCAGCCGGAAACCGAGAAGTTAACAACCCATCCCTCGCAGCAAATCCATGTGGGCCCTCTGCTGCCATTGGGGCAGATATCCTTACTGCACTAGGAAACTTAGTAGAGAAGTGTGTTCGGCCTATACAGCCTCACAGCGGGTTTGGATACAGAAAACTACACTTTTTCTCAGGAAAACAACCCACGCCAGAAGGGGAAGATGACTTTGAAGCCTGGATGGATCAAGCCACCCAAGCCCTGGAAGAATGGGATGTTCCAGAGTCACAGAAGAAACAGAGAATCACAGAGAGTTTGATGGGTCCAGCTGCGGATGTAATTCGGGCCCTGAAGCAGAGCAAAAGGGATTGTTGTGCCACTGATTACTTGCAAGCTTTGCATGATGTGTATGGCCGAACTGAGAATGTGGCTGAGCTCATGTATCAGTTTGAACATACCTACCAAGAGAAAGATGAAAGTATGTCCGATTATATCCCACGGCTAGAGAAGATACTCCACCACATAATATTAAAGAAAGGAATGGATCCCTATATGGCTGACCAGCTTAGAGTAAAGCAAATCTTGAATGGAGCTCAACCGAATGATCCCATCATGTGGAAACTAAGGATACCAAAGGAAGACCGTGCAGTCCCCACTTACCCCCAACTAATCAAACAAGTACGGGAGGAGGAGGCCCTTATCGAAGCCAAGTTACTGCCTACCAGTAAAAGCATGACTTCAAATAAGGTGAAACCAGGAGGGGAAGCCATCCGAATTGTTCAAGCGAGTACTGGAGTTATAGCCCCAGAGCAAAGTGAGATTCACAACCGGTTGGATGCTCTGAGCGAGATGGTTGAAAGGATAGCCAAAATTCAACTGGCTGCATTAGAAAAGGACACTAAGTGCAGGTCAGATATTGTATGCTGTGAGAAGCCTACCTCTAGCCAGGCTCAAGATTTCCATCTTACATATGAGAATACCCCAGCACCTGGGCCCCCTCAACTAAATAGGACAAAAGGAGTACTGGGGTTCTGTCATCGGTGTGGTGAAGATGGCCATTACAAGAGGCAGTGCCGAAATGCTGAGAATGCCCAGAAGGTAGTAGCAAAACTTCTGGCTAAAGAGAGAGGGAAGGCTCAGGGAAACTTCAGAGGGCCCCAGTGAAGGAGCAAACTGGAAGCCCGCCTAAGAGAAGCTCCAATAGATTTAAACAATGGGTAGACAGTGGCGAGGAGGCCTCCAAAACCCAAGCAAGACAGGTGCCAACTGAAGCTGCACTATACCATACCAGTATGGAAAAGTTCAAAGGACGATTTCATCCACGTACCCAGAAAGGGGTTAGAGAAGCTTGCACATGGTGGGGACCCGAATTGCCTAAAGGGTTGGCAGGTCCATCTCCAGTTGTTCCAGTCCAGATTGAAGGAATCTACGGAGATGCTCTATTAGACAGTGGGGCTCAAGTGACTATACTATTTCAGGATTTTTACAAGAAATACCTGAGCTACATCCCTTTGGAAAAAAATAGAAAACCTTGAACTATGGGGCCTAGGTGATACAAAGTTCCCTTATGATGGCTATATTAATATCAAGTTGGAATTTCCGCCTTCAGTGACCGGATCTAAAGAGGCTGTTGAAGCATTGGCTTTAGTGTGCCCTAGACCAGGAGGATCTAAGACTTCCATAGTGGTAGGCACCAACACTGATCTGATAAGGCGAATGCTTGCTGGCCTGTTGGACTCAAGACAAAGACTGGATTTTAAGAAAGTTAACATTCACCCCATGCTGCAGTCCGTACTGGTCTCCAGGCACAAACAGAAGCGGGAACCAAAAGAATGTGTGGGAAATGTATGGTTTATGCAGAGAAGAGAGCAAGTAATACCCCCTGGGCAAATAAAATGTTTGAATGCTCGGGTAAAGATGCGCTGGGAGGACTCAGTCCCTGACCTCATGATTGAAGGGGAACAAGGTGCTGACTTGCCTCTTGGAGTTGAACTTATTTCAGAAGCTTTGCCGGCGGAATGCTTAAGGCGAAAAAAGGGAAACATAAGAGTAGGCCTCAAGAATACGACCAGTGTACCAGCTATACTACGTCCCCATGCCCTGCTGGGTAGAGTCCATTCAGTTTGCCCTATCACTGACACTGACCTAACTTCAGATGCCTGGGAGTTAAAGCCAGAAGATTTCAAATTTGGTGACTCACCTATCCCAGAAGATTGGAGAAACCGATTGCAGATTCAGCTGCTTAAAAAAAGTCAAGTGTTCTCCAGAAGTGACCTGGATATGGGCTGCTCTAATAGCACTCAACACAGGATTCGTCTCAAGGAAGATAGACCCTTCAGAGAGAGGTCTCGGCGCATAGCTCCAGGTGACCTAGAAGATTTAAGGAAACATCTAGAAGAGCTGAAGACAGCAGGGATCATCAAGGCATCAAGAAGCCCATATGCTTCTCCGATCGTGGTGGTGCGTAAAAAGAATGGGTCCATTCGAATGTGTGTGGATTACCGAACTCTGAATCGGCGCACCATACCGGACCAATACACTACCCCTCGGATAGAGGAGGTCCTGAATTGTCTTGTAGGAAGCAAGTGGTTTAGTGTATTGGACCTTAGAAGTGGATATTACCAAATACCAATGCATCCAGATGATAAAGAGAAAACTGCTTTTATATGCCCTCTTGGATTCTATGAATTTGAACGGATGCCGCAAGGTATCTGTGGGGCACCCGCCACCTTCCAAAGGCTTATGGAACGTACTGTGGGAGACATGCACCTACTAGAAGTGTTAGTGTACCTGGATGATTTAATTGTATTTGGAAGAACTTTGGAAGAACATGAAGAAAGGTTGATGAAAGTTCTTGATCGGCTCCAGAAGGAAGGCCTGAAGCTATCACTTGATAAATGTCAATTTTGTCAACCTTCCGTGACCTACATAGGACATGTGGTGTCTGCAGCTGGAATTTCTACTGATCCCAGTAAAATAGAGGCTGTGTCCACCTGGCCAGAACCCAGAACCACCACTGAGTTACGTTCTTTTCTTGGATTCTGCGGATATTACAGACGATTTGTAGAAGGGTTCTCCAGAGTGGCTAAACCTCTCAATCAGCTCCTGCAGATCGACACAGATCAAGAGAGTGAAGACAAACCCAGGTCGATAAGAAAATCAACCACTCCGGGGTGGACCAAGGAATCCATAGAGGACAAGTGGACAGAAGAATGTGACCGAGCATTTAATCAGTTAAAATATTGCCTCACTCATGCCCCAGTTCTGGCTTATGCTGATCCCAGTAAGCCATATACCCTTCACATCGATGCCAGTAGAGACGGCTTAGGAGGTGTGTTATACCAAGAGCATGAAAAATTGTTGAGGCCAGTTGCATTTATCAGCAGAAGCTTATCCCCCGCAGAAAAGAATTATCCTGCGCATAAGCTAGAGTTCCTTGCATTAAAATGGGCAGTGGTTGATAAACTCCATGACTACTTGTATGGCACTGAATTTGAGGTCCAAACAGACAACAACCCTCTAACGTATATCTTAACAACGGCTAAACTGGATGCAACAGGGCACAGATGGCTAGCTGCCTTAGCTAATTATACATTTAGCCTACGCTACCGTCCAGGTCGCAGTAACGGAGATGCTGACGGGTTGTCCAGACGACCCCATGAGACCCTGCACCCTGATGATGAATGGGTTGAAATTGCAGCTCCAGGTGTAAAGACTGTGTGTTCAGCAGTGTCCTATGAATGTCGAACAGGTAGCATGGCTGAGAACATAGGCCTCAAGCTGGAGGGAGTTCCGTTACTCTACTGCAATATTACCTCTATTCAGGCTACCTCACTACCACCTCTCTCTAAAGAAGATATAATGAGGGATCAAAGAGATGACCTTCTTTGTAAAGTAGCCATGGAAGCTCTTAAGAAGAGACAAGTAGAAGTACTTAAAGCTGACTCTCATCCCCTTGCTAAACTTTTGATAAAGGAATGGGAAAAACTAACATTGAGAGATGGAATGGTCTATAGAAGGGCTCCCAATAAACAAAACCAAGAGAAATGGCAGTTACTGCTTCCACAAAAACATAGAGAAAGTGTCCTTGTGTCATTACATGATGAACATGGTCATTTGGGCTATGAAAAGACTTTAGGACTAGTAAGAGACCGTTTCTACTGGCCTTGCATGAAGCAAGATGTGGAAGATTACTGCAGGTCCTGTTTGCGGTGTATACAGAGAAAGACTTTACCAACCCGGAATGCCCCTATGGGTCACATTGAAAGTCAAGGGCCCATGGACCTTGTGTGTATTGACTTTTTATCACTTGAACCAGATAAAGGTGGCATCAGCAACATCCTAGTAATCACAGATCATTTCACTAGGTATGCTCAAGCATTTCCAACTAAAGATCAACGGGCTATCACAGTAGCTAAAGTGCTCGTTGAAAAATTCTTTGTTCATTATGGGCTACCACATAGAATACATTCGGATCAAGGCAGAGACTTTGAAAGTAAACTTGTCCATGAACTGTTACTGCTACTGGGAGTGCATAAATCCAGAACAACTCCGTACCACCCACAGGGGGACCCACAGCCTGAAAGGTTTAACAGAACTTTGTTAGATATGCTGGGTACCCTAACTTCAGAACAGAAAACACATTGGAGCCATCATGTGGCCACCCTAGTACATGCATACAATAGCACTAAGCATGATGCCACAGGCTACTCACCTTACTTCTTAATGTTTGGACGTGAAGCTAGACTTCCTATAGATATGGCCTTTGGAGTTACTGCGGATGATACCCCTGTTAAATCGCACCAAAGTTATGTGGAGAGACTAAAAAGAAACTTGCAACAGGCCTTTGAGAAGGCTCAAGTAGCATCAGGGAATAGAAATCAGCAAAATAAAGCCCGGTATGACCAGAAAGTGAAATTCCATGATTTACAGCCTGGAGACAGAGTTCTCCTACGAAATCTGGGGCTACCAGGAAAACACAAACTAGCTGACAGATGGGGATCGCAACCTTATATAATTTGTTCTCAACTTCCAAACATTCCGGTATATCAGATCAGGCCTGAAGGAAAGAATCATCCTATTAAAACATGGCATAGGAACCATCTACTTCCTATTGGCCCAACAGTAAGAGAGCCAAGATCTGTAGATGATACACCTCCCAAAAACACCAGACCCAGAAGGTCAAAGAGAATTCAGAATCAAACTCCTACTGTACCTAGGGCTGACTGTCGCATCTACTCAAGTGAAGATGAATCTGAAGAAGAGGAATGGGGTTTAAACTATTTCTTCTATGAAACAGACTCAGAGGGACCTGCTTTAAATAGTGAGGAACCCACTACAGAATTAAATGTAAATGCTCCAGAGTTTATTCCAGAAAATCCTGAGTTAATTGAAAATATAGATGATGTACCTTCCCAGGTGTCAGAGGTTGCTCCTGACACATCTATCACAAATGGAAACAAATCTGTACATGAACTGTCAGACAACCTACCGCCTACACTAGAGACTGATACTGATGTTGGCTCCAGAGTTGACTGTGATGAAGAACATATAGAGTCAAGAGTGGTTAACACTAGAGAACCCAGAGTAATCAGACCACCGCAAAGGCTTACTTATGATTCTCTGGGCAATAGTACAGAAAAGACTGTGATTGTGGCCCATAGAAATGACTACGCCCATGTTCCCTCTACTGCACACTCTTCAGGTGACATCCCAACTCAGTGTAGATCTGTGGTGTATTTTCAATGTCCTTACTTGGTAGATATACAAATTTGAGTTATGTTACTTATACATGTATGTACCTGTCATATATTATGCATTGCTAATTATGCTCAGAGGTTGCTCTTGAGAGGACTCAAGATTTGTGGTGGGGGGAGAGTGTAACACCCCTAACTAAAGCAAGAAACATGAACAAGTGCTGCATAGACAGTCTACAGGACTACATATCCCAGCATGCCTCAGAGCTGAGGACCTGGCTGGGGCTATAATCCACCAATGATAAAAAAGGGAGAGAAGTGTGTGCCTGCAGGCAGAAAAACTGCTGACTGCTGCCTACCTGCTGTACCTGCTCTGCGTGGGAGAGCTGCCAGAGGGGAGAGACATCTGCAGGGATCCTGCCCCAGGGGAAGCTGCTACTGGGAGAAGCTGACCCTGCTATCCCAGTCCTAGACTAGCACCTGTAAAAGAGCTATCAGTGCTAGCCAGAAAGGGAGCAGGGGGAAACAGCCTGCGGTTGGTGGGAGAGTCCTAGGCTGACATGCTGCAAAGAGGCCCAGGTGATTTCAGCTGCTAGAGAACAGAGCTGCCTGCATCCCATCTGAGGTCTGTTACTAAAGGTGATACAGAGTTTGGAGCACAGACTGTGAGTAACCTGCAACACCACACACTATTGGGGAACTGTGTATTATCAAACAATAGGAGCTAATCCATCTGTTGCTGAACTATACACTCTGCCAAGTCATTTCTCACCTGAGAGGAAAGTGTTTCTTCACTAAGTTTATAAAGTTATACTGCTAACCGACAGAGGAAAGGATCAGTGCTATTGGCCAATAAGCTAAACTCAATAAGGGCCCCAACGTGCACAAATCATCTGGGACTGTGACAGGGAAATTAAGTTACAACATTTAGCACATATATTTTCTGCATACTTTGTATTAGCAATTTAAATGGTGTCATTGTTGGTTGGTGTATTGTTATACATATATATCTTGCTTTAATATTTTAAATCATAGTCGGATCCCTGCTGATTATTTGTTACGCTTAATAAAGAAAAGGGATATCACTGTTTATCATTATTGTGGTCCGTTCAATGGGGTGTCACTGAGCGTGCTGGAGTTACCCATATATATATATATTAGTCTCACTCAAGGGTGTGCTACAGACACATCCACCCATTGTCACAGCCACCTATTGTCACAGCAACCTATTGTCACAGCCACCCATTGTTACGACCACACATTGTTACAGCCACCCATTTTCACAGCCAACTATTGTCACAGCCAACCATTGTCACAACCACCCTTTGTCACAGCCACCCATTGTCACAGCCACACATTGTCATGGCCACCCATTGTCACAGCCACCTTTTGTTACAGCCACCCATTTTCACAGCCACCCATTGTTACAGCCACCGATAGTAACAGCCACACATTGTCACAGCCACCCATTGTTACAGCCACCCATTGTCACAGCCACCCTTTGTCACAGCCACCCATTGTCACAGCCACCCATTGTCACAGCCATTGATTGTCACAACCATCCATTGTCACAGTCACCTTTTGTCACAGTCACCCATTGTCACAGCCACACATTGTCACAGTCACCTATTGTCACAGTCACCTATTGTCACAGCCACCCATTGTCACAGCGACCCATTGTCATAGCCACCTATTGTCACAGCCACCCATTGTTAATGTCACCCATTTTTACAGTCACCCATTGTTACAGAACAGTTCTTACTGCAGATAAACATTATTATGGCTATTATCTGTCAAATACAGTATAACATTGTGACTGTCGCTTTCAAATGCGTTTCATTAGTGGCTGAGGGGAGCGAGAGAGCACAGGCCTAGGAAAATTCTACTGTGTATTCACTGTATTATATTTGACTTATTTAGTAGGATTATGGAGGGAGATCCAGATGTATTTCCTAACTTTTATTCAGAAGCTTAAAGGAACAGTAACATCAAAAAATGAAAGTGTTTTAAAGTAATACAATATTATGCAATGTTGCCCTGCACTAGTTAAACTGGTATATTTGCTTCAGAAACATTACTATTGTTTATATAAAAAAGTTCCTGTGTAGCAATGGGGGCAGCCATTCAAAGGAGAAAAGGTTCAGGTTACAAAGCAGATAGCAGATAATCTCTGTAGAACATGATGTTATCACCTATCCACTATTTAACCTGTGCATTATAGCCTTTTTTCAATTTCAGCCATGGCTACACAGTAGTGATGTGCAGCGCAGGATTTACCTGACCCTAACCCACTCTCCCTTAGCCTGCGCCCGTCTGCATCCACGCTTCTGGGTTGCTTTTATAGACCCGCACCGCCCTGCCGATGATGTCACAAAAGGGGCGGGGAGAGCAGGCGTAGCATCTATAAAAGACAAACCAAGTCAGAAGCCAGCATTTGATGGCGGCCTCCTGTGGAGAGCAGGAGAAGAACTCAACCCGCACCCGCCTACCACTCGCGAAAAAGCATGTGAGGTCGGCCCGAACCCCACCGTGGGTATCGGGCCGGCCCGCACATTGCTACTACACAGCAGCTTGTTTATACTTGTTTATATGAACTATAGTAGTGTTTCGGAAGCAAACACATCAGTTTTATGGCAACCGTACACAGCGCCGGATTTCATTGACGGGCGCCCCTAGGCCGCGCGGTCCGACCAGGCGGCTGCGCGGTCCTAGCGCCCACCTCACCTCCCCTTCCCAGCGCGCCGGCGAAAAAACGCCGGCGCAGTTGCTGTAATTGAATGGGGACGCACACGTCCCCATAATGCGGTTGGGCCCTATTTTCTTGCCGCCCTAGGCCCGGGCCTATGCGACCATGCCGCAAATCCGGGCCTGACCGTACATGATATTTTCATTACTTACACTTTCATTTTTTGGTGTTATTGTTCCTTTAATCTACTGGTAAAGATTTCCTAAGACTCATTAGTAGAAACCAAGAATCCCACATTTGTGGTTTTATTTAGTCTTTGCATATATGTAGGCACACAATTATTTTTACAGAACTGAAGGCCTGAATGTTCTTTTGGTTAAAAACATTCTGCTTGTATCAGTTCCCTGACCTTCCAAGTATTGCCAATGTTATTTGCTGATGTGCAAGGAGTACAAGGAGTGCACCAAAAAGAAAGCAATTAACAGCATTTTTATACCTCCCAAATCTGAAAAACCAAGAGAGGGACAAAAACTTTTTTGGCCATGCCTATTTTGTGGCCACACCCCCTAATTACCATGTAAATTTTACAAAATTTGGCATGTTATGAAAGTTTGAACATACTGTATATCTAGGAGTTTTAGCGCAATGGTTTATGTTAGTTTGCTAACAAATGTGTATTGCCCTTCAAGCTGTGAGTCTCAGTTCTCCCAAGAGACTTGCTTATCTTAAATAGTTCTAATTGTTTCTTTTACAAAAGTATCCAAGTGCAGCTGCTGGCTGTTCTGGGCTCACTGCCAAAAAGCCTCTTATTTTGATTCAGTTTTAGAAATCTGTATCTTTTTCTTAAGTCAGTGCAAGAGATCAAAGAGAAAGTCGGGACATTTCAGTAAGAAATCTGGGACTGTGGGTTGAGATGTCAAAATCGGGACTGTCCCACAGAAAACGGGACAGTTGGAAGGTATGCATTTGGTAGAGCTGACTGTGTACATTTACATATAAGACAGTCAAGAGTGTATTCCTTCGATGATAATAAATTGAGGTTTTCAGAAAAAAGGGAGAAAAAGGGCAATAATGAACCTTTGGTTGTATATTTTAATTAGTGGCAGCATGCACATATCAGAAATCTGCTGTAAATTAGGTCAGAGTATAGTGAACACGCCCCATATAATTAGGTTTGGTAAATGCAAGACAAGACCGAATCCTGAAAATTCTGTTGTACAGAACCCCTTCATTTCTAATGGCGTCACTGGTCCCACCAATATAAAACATTTCCCTGATTTTACACCATTTATTTCTGATCCCCTGAGGGGGGTTCTACTGTATACCCGAGTGCTCTTTGCTTATTCAAGGACTCAAATCTAGACATTTACAGGACACGTAAGCATTTTAGTCAGTATGGAGAATATCCATGTGTTTTATGTTTTGTCAGTATATCTATGGGGCTGGGGGAGCATGGGGCATGAAGGCACTTGGTGGTGACAGTGGTAAGACGGCAAAGATGGTGGATAGTTTTGGCGGCCCAGTTGCAAATATGCCCGTGGTTGTTTAGTTCCGATACTGCATATTACTGCACTTCTTATCAGAGTGAGGCATTGTAAGTTTGCTCATTGCCTGCTTACGTGAACCCCAAATGACTCCACTGCCGTTTCTGTGCTATTTTTTAGTGCTACTTTTGTCCCTGTGATGCTGCATTGGTTGCATCTAAAGCTAAAGTCAAACAATCTGGTTTTCTACCTGCTGAGAGATTGCAGTAACAGGAGAGACTGAATGCACCTAGACCCAGTTAAAAAATAAAGCCCCCAATTTGGCAACCAAGAGATCAAATCACCCTCAGATATCGCAGAAATAGTCACCATTCCACTGCTTGAGTTTCTGCTTTTATAGTTGTGTCTTTCTAGATTGTGCTCAAGGTCATTTGGTAGTCGAGGATGAATAATATTTATGCCCCCACCCAAACAGCATTCTTAGAACTCCATCAGCGAGTATTAAATGAATAAAAATCTTTATCATATTACTTCTCTGAGATAAAAAAGACTTTTAAGGTGTGTGTGGCACAATAGTGCTGACAGTTCATTTTTATTAAAAGTAGCAATTAGTGCCTCCACCTTCATCTTTTTCTATCCACTATAAGTTCACTATAAATGCAGCTACTTCATCTTCATATTTCAGACATCAGAGCAGTAAGTCATTTTTTACATCTAATGATGATGTATTAGGACAAAGCCTAAGGACACTAAACAGTCTTGAACTGTCATGATGTTAACATTGATTACTTAATAAATGTGTTCCTAGTGATACAGATTTATCAGGTGATATATTTTAACCTCCTTTCTCAATGACAGATCTCTTGATTCGCTTGAAGGGTAAAAACTTTGCCGGTACTGAGCAAATCATTTCACCACTTCCTGAGCCTTGCCAAGTGGACTGGTCTATTAATACCAGTTGGGATGTTGCACTTCTTTCCAAACACTTCAAGAGTGGAACATTGACAGGACAATGTTGTTTTATCCAGTAAAGTCGATCTCTATAGTAGGCTGTAGTTTGTGTACAAACACTTTCAGGGTTGAGAGAATATCCAAGAGCTGTAAAGACCAAATGAGGCTCCATCTGTTTATACTTTAATTCCTAGTATTGACATTCCTAATCTATTAAAGCAACTGCTACCAAACTTTGGGGCTGGCATCCAGACGGGGGAAAGGGGGGTTGTAGTAGTTGCAGTAGGACTTAACCTAATTTAGCCTAGAGATAAAGCCTAGAGATAAAGTCTCCTAGATACCTGAAAGCCCGGGTAGGTTGTCAGTTGGGGTGAGAATTGGTATGAGCAGGTATATGCTGTCCTATATTTTCTTGAAACTATGACTGATATACCAGTTTTAATCAAAACATCTGACAACCACTTTAGATTTAGAGTTTAGTGCTATGAACCCCCTGCTCATCTCCTTCAAAGAATGCAGGTGCTCTATTCATTAATATGAGGCTGTTATAGTGTTAAAGGGATAGTCCACCTACAGCATGAGTTAACTTTTGGTTTGTCCTAGAATGGCTAATTTCAAGCAACTTTAAAAAAAACATTTGCCTTCTTCTGATTGTTTTCAGCTTTCAGATGGGGGTCAATGACCCCATCTAAAAAACAGTGCTCTGTAAGGCTACAATTTTATCCTTTTTGCTACTTTTTATTACTCATCTTTCCTTTTAGACCCTCTCCTATTCATATTCCAATCGATGCATGGATGCTAGGGTGATTGCTGAAACTGCAAAATTAGAGAGCTGCTGAATAAAAAGTTAAATAACTCAGACCACAAATAAAACAAAATGGAAAACAATTGCAAGTTATCTCAAAATACCACTCTCTAAATCATATTAATAGTAGTGATGGCCGAATCTGTCTCGTTTTACTTCGCTGAAAATTTTGAGAAACGCATTGAAGTCAACGGGCATCTAAATTATATTGACATGCAACAATATTGACACGAGCGATTTTTTTGTCCAAATGCATTAAAAGTTAATGGGTGTCTGAATAATTTTGATGAGTGAAAATTTTTTATTTGTTGCAGCAAATTTTTTCACAGTCGGCGAAATCCTGAAATTCGCTGTGCATCCATGCCTGCCGAATAAATTCTCCCATCACTAATTAATAGTAAAATTAAAGGTGAGCAACCCCTTTAAAGTTGTTTGCCAAGTATTCTCTGTATTTGAAATTGCTAATTATAAAAGTAACAATATCTGCTAGGAGCCATGTGCCTGACAAATCACTACTGCCTCATAATACATTGCACTGGAAGGAAACTGTGTTGCCCTCTGAGTATATAATTTGTGGGTAGAAAACTTTTCATAGCATAACACTACAGTCAGCAGCAAGAACCACAGGTGGTAAATATATGTTTCGTACCCACAGGGGTACTTATTCATGGGCTGTCACAGTGAAGCGAGTAGGGCCTATGGAGATGCAAATATATTTTTAACTTTGATTAATAGTCATTTTTTGACTAATACTGTGGATTCCTCTGAGTGCCGGGTAGCTCTGTTTTTCTTGTATTGTCTGGAAATGTAATGAGGATTTAGATTGTAAGCCCTAAGCTCCACTGGGGCACATACTGATGTGAATGCTTTATAAAGTCTGTAAAGCGATATAGAATGGCAGTACTTATAAAGGATAATTATAATAACTACATCTTTTTCCTTTAAGGTATCGATTTTAAAAGAAAAAACATTCATGTTGCTGAGACAGCATTAAAGCTCCAGATCTGGTAAGAGCAAGTATTCTTTCAGCTTCTTTTATCACTTTTTTCAAACAGCTTCTACCTGGCAGGCCAAATGAGCAGTGTTGTGCTGAGATCTTTTTGACCCCAGTATTCTTAGTGACTTGGCAATCAAAATTCATTAGCTAAACTCTAATTTAATGATAGTTTCTTTAGTTAACATTACATGTTTTCTGGCAAAATCCTTAAGATCCCAGCATGCAAAGAGCAGGGGACATGGTTGAGAAAGTCCTGTCTTATATCTAGTGGTAGCTGGGCCCTCTGCTGGACTGTTGTGGGATTTTCCAGGACATAATAATGACGTTTTGATTTGTTTCCTAGATTCCTTTATAATAAATAAAATGTAAGTACAGTAATATAATTATCTCCAAATGAATGCAAAGCTGTAAGGAAAAGCATTTTAATTACAATGTAACATTTTTTTAGCCCTGCTAGTCAGTAACCCTTGATGAGGATTGTTATCACATACGAAGAAAACCTTAATGAGAGGCGTATTTACTAACACTGGAGACAAACTCACCAGTGATGTTGCTTATAGCAACCAAACAGATCTTTGCTTTTGTTTTCTAACTTGGATAGTAGGTGATTGTTGAAATCGAATTGCTGAATAGTTGGTAAGGCAACATTAAGGGGCAGATTTATCAAGGTTCGAAGTAAATTCAAGGAAATTTTCGAAGTAAAAAAAATTCGAAATTCGAAGTAATTTTTTGGATACTTCGACCATCGAATAGGATACTACGACTTTGAATTTACTTTGAATTTGATTCAAAGTAAAATAGTTCAAATATTCGAATATTCGATAATCAAAATACTGTCTCTTTAAAAAAACTTTGACTTAAATTGTTCGCCAAATTAAACCTGCCGAAGTGCTATGGTAGCCTATGGGGACCTTCTAATGCAAGTTTTTTGTAGTCGAAGTAAAATCGTTCGATCAATAGAATCGTTCGAATTATTCGATTCGAACGATTTAATCTTTCTTTGAACGATTTTACTTCGACCACAAATGGTCAAAGTGAATTTGAGGGAATTTTTGAAGTAAAAAAATTTTAAGTAATTTTTTGGATACTTCGACCATCGAATAGGATACTATGACTTCAAATTTACTTTGAATTCGATTCAAAGTAAAATAGTTGGAATATTCGAATATTCGATAATCAAAATACTGTCTCTTTAAAAAAACTTTGACTTCAATAGTTCGCCAAATTAAGCCTGCCAAAGTGCTATGGTAGCCTATGGGAACCTTCTAATGCAAGTTTTTTGTAGTCGAAGTAAAATCGTTCGATCGATCGCTAAAATCGTTCAAATGATTGAACGATTTTACTTCGACCGCAAATGGTCAAATTTGATAAAAAAAAAAGTTCAACTTCGATATTTGAAGTCGAAGTATAGCCATTCGATGATTTGATAAATCTGCCCCTAAGGGTGATGTTTCACCTTGATGTCTCCTATGGTAATAAATACTTTCCCCCCCTTGAGCTTGTTGTAGCTGCAGTGCTAAATCATACCCACATTCCTCAGTTTCAGCATTCTTCTTGACCATGCGCTATATTCATGTATGTGCGCTGGATGGACTTTGGTCTTTTTTCAACCCAACTTAACTATGTAACTATGTTCTGTCTATTTAAAGGAGCATAAATGGCTACTAATTGGTTATTGTGCCTTTTATTATAGGGTCACAATATACAACCTGTTGCTTCAGTATTCATTACAATGCCCATGTAGCAGAATTAAAGATACTTATTGCAATTCTTCATTATTTTCTTGGGTCTGAAGTAGAACCTATTCCCCAAAGTATCCAGAACCTGCATGGTCAAGATCTTTTTGCCAAATCTCAACTCTTCAAGGAAGGAGTTTCACTAGATTTAGGACCACTGTTGACAGGATTTTGCTTTTCCATTGTGCCTCAAGAGCATTAGTGAGGTTGGGCACTAATTTTGAGAATGAGGTCTGGCTCACAATCAAATCAAAATACATGTATATAACCTATTATCCAGAATGCTCGGGACCTGGGTTTTCCAGATAAGGGAGTTTTCCAGAATTTCAATCTGTAAACCTTGTGCCTGCTAAAAAAAAACCATAAAATAAATCCCATACCTGTCATTGTGTTGAGTTAGGAAAATCACTCAAGAATATGCGTTTCCACTGCTCCAGTCCAATGTTGGTGACTTAGATGTGTTTGCCTCTGATCATGCATATAGATAGTTCTTATGCTGACATTGTGTCTGGAGACAATTTGGAACTTTGACAGTGAGTGTTTCAACTGAGGGCAAGTCATTGTATACCAAGTGCCCTGACTAAAATGTGTCTGGATACTTTTAGTTGTATATTATATCACTTGTGTGGTTTTACGTCAGCAGTCTAATCCTTGGAAAAACAACGTAAATCTGGAATTGTACTTGAAATTGTTATAAAACTCAAACTGCAAAAAAGGTACAAGATGAGACTAGTGCTTGGAGCAGTAGGTGTTGTTAGTCTGCATGAAAAACCCTTTGATGTGGGTATCAGGATTATGTTTTTTGTAATGTAAGATCCTGCATTTTGTGCCATTTAACTAGAATCAGAAGTGAGTGGAACATTTGTTAGTTTTTGCATTTTGTATTAAATAGTATGGATTTCCTTATCCTTTTCCTTATACAGTGCGGCACACCTTTTCATTTTACAGACCTAAAGCTTTAAATAACAAGAAAAGCAATTTGGAAAATCAGTGGTGCATTAGTATTAAGTCAATGAGCAAGCTAGAAATTCCATATAGTTTTAAATCAGTAATGAGTCAGGTGGCAGACTGGCATATTACAGTCTTACCGCTGCATTTGCAACTCCATTCATTTGGTAAAAACAAGGAGCTGAGCTTTAATATTTTATAGAAATGATCTGCGTGATGTTGGTGCATCTTTATATTTGTAGCTACTTTAGATAAAATCTATTTGATGTTACCTATTTGTTTACCTATTACCCAATTGAGGAAATTTTAATGATTTTATTTGGTTAGTGTACATTCCATTTTTGCACAGGCTAATTTGGCTGTGCAGGGTGTATGGAATAAATAAAAAAAGGACATTCTATAAAATAATAAATGTTTAAAGTTGAAGTACCCCTCACTGTTGTTGTTTGTACTTATTAGAAAACTAGAACAGGAAATAGAGCAAGTAGTTTAAAAATATGAAAATGGGTATAAATTATGAGAAAATGGGTGTACATTATGAGAATATGGTAAAGAACGAATTTATCATGCATAAAATAGACATGTAGATGAGAAAAAGATCTAATAGGATGATAGAGTTGTTCTTAGCTTACTCAAGCACTCAGTGTTATAGGGACACTGCCGGACAAGAGCAATTCCACACGCTCAGGGTTATGTTACTATGGGTCGAATATCAAGGGTTAATTAACCCTCGATATTCAACCATAGAAGTTAAATTCTTCGACTTCGAATATCGAAGTCGAAGGATTTACCGCAATTTGTTCGATCGAAGGATTTTAATCCAACGATCGAACGATCGAACGATTTTCCTTCGATCAGAAATTGCTAGGAAAGCCTATGGGGACCTTCCCCATAGGCTAACATTGGTGCTTGTTAGGTTTTAGGTGGCGAAGTAGGTGGTCGAAGTTTTTTTTTTTTTTAAAGAGACAGTACTTCGACTATCGAATGGTCGAATAGTCGAACGATTTTTAGTTCGAATAGTTAGATTTGAAATCGAAGTCGTAGTCGAAGGTCGAAGTAGCCTATTCGATGGTCGAATTAGCCAAAAAAATACTTCGAAATTCGAAGTATTTTTCCTTCTAATCCTTCACTCAAGCTAAGTAAATGTGCCCCTCAGTGTTAGCTATTTTCGTGGAGCTCAGAGCTTCATTCTTGTTTATGATATCACCAACCCTGCTTCTTTTGAAAAAAACGCTGTGTGGATGAGAGACATTAAAATGGTAAGAACGGTTTCTGTACTTGCTTTATAGTAATTGACTTTGAGAAAAATACACCCACCCTTTTTATTTAAGTGAAACCTACCTACTTCTAGCTGATCCAGAAGAAGGTGAAAAACCCATCTGAAGTCTCTCCAGTATGTGGTAGAGTGGGAGAAAATGGTGCTAAAAATTAAGTTCAGTAACCCTTTATTTCTCCCTTGCTAAAAAAGGCATCCAACCCAATCCAAGTTATTGAATGTATCTTCTAGTAGAACCACGGTATCTCTTTTAATTTCTCTTTTGTGTACCCTTTATTGTATTTTATTGGGCTTTGTTCATTTACAGATATGTGTGCTCAGGTTCTTATTTAGTCCGTTGCCCACATTTGTACAATTTATTTTTTTGCGACTTTTATTATATTAACTCAATAGAATGGGTATAATTCCCTGCCTGTGTCAGAGCACAGCACAATTCTCCATTTTTTATTTGTCAAGGATTGACATGCTATTTTGAGACTCCACGAGTCAAGAGTTCAGCAGAAATTGTGTCTGGTTCTTGTAACATAGCCAGGGGCAGCCTGAACAAGGAAACATGACTCAATATGCAGTATGTCAGGTGAAATCGTCCCCTATAATTATTTATTTTCATTCACAAGTGAGGTTATTGAAGAAAACACTTTAATACACTTTAAGCTGCTACCTGGCACACCATAGCAAAGATTTACAAGTTGCATAATGTTGGATTAGAAATTTTCCCAATAAAAGAAAGAGGAAAGAGAATGATGTCCAGCTGCCATGTTGGCATTGTGACCAGTCACAATTCAGAAATTCTTCTCTATTATCAGAAGCAGAGTTAATCCTAATTCTGTTCATATGTTTCCTGAAAGAAATGCAGAAAATAAAATGTTTCTATATGGAAAACTTAAAGTCAGATTATTCTACTGTATAATGCCCACAACTAAAATGTGCTCACTGGCAATAATGTGGTTACTACCTTATGTCTTAACTGAACTAGCAACCAAAGACTAAAATAACATGTACAAGAAGGTCATTATAAACGTTTTATTTGTATTTATGTGTTATATGTACTGTCTCCATGACCCATCAATTTAGTGATATTTCATTTTCCCTGCATCTATTTTTGTGTGCAGAGGACATGGGAGTTCATAACTTGGCTCTATTATTTCCATTGTTCCTGCCTGATTTCTCATATGAGAGAATGGTGACAACGAAGCCAAGCTGCTCCGATCTTTTGATTCTGCTTATCCTTAGCACTTACTTTTTGGGGGTACCAATTTAGTGATGGCTGTATCACACCAATCATTCCTAGTTCAAACTCCTCCACAGGAATGGGTAGCTCCTTGTAAGGTTAGTATAGAACTGCAGAATTTTTTGAGAACTGTTTTAGCTAATTTAAGGAATGTAAGAGCTCTTCGTCTTTCTTCTCTAGAATAAGGGGCAGATTTATCAAGGGTCGAATTTCGAGGGGTTATTTCAATCGAATAGAAATCGTTTGAACGTTTTTTTGCGATCGATTGAAGGATTTTTATTCGATGCCAAAAATGTTAAAAAATGCACTGTAAGGTCCCCATAGGCCATATAGCAATTCAGTAGCTTTAATTTGGCGAAGTGTTGAAATCTAAAGATTTTTTAAGAGACAGTACTTCGACTGTCAAATGGTCGAATATTCAAACGATTTTTACTTCGAATCGAAGTAAATTCGAAGTCGTAGCATCCTATTCGATGGTCGAAGTATCCAAAAAATGACTTTGAAATTCGAACTTTTTGGACTCGAGCTTAGTACATCTGCCCCTAAGTGTTTGCTTTAATAGATTAGAACCCAATCAGTTTACAGACACATGTTTTCTTTTTGCAATTTGTTTTTGTGATGCAGAAAGCCGGTGAAGAGGTAGAAGTAGTTCTCTTGGGAAATAAGTGTGACAAAGAAGATGAACGTGAAATTGCAAAGGAGAGGAGCGGAGAAGGTAGGTATTAATTATCCAGGAACAATAAGAGTATTTTGAGTTAGCTGGGCACACTCAATCTAGAAAGCAGCTGACTATACTGCCGGAAAGTTAGGAACTAATGTTGTGTAAAATACCATCCTCATTTAGCAGTATTGATAATGGCCCTTTTGTTATGTCTGCATGTCTGGGATACCTACGTTTCCATTGAGACCTTGGAACACATTGAACAAGTCTACACTAACATTTCAAGAAGCCAGGAAGGGGAGTGGTATGAAAAAATACCAAATACAGCCATAACATTTAGATGCAGGAGACAAGTCCAAGTTTTGTTATTACCTATAACAAGAGATGCAGTGACCCATGACGTATAACAAGAGATTCAGTGGCGTGCACCGTGCCCCCCTACAATCTTCAGAGGCACCCGGCATACTCCGATCCCCATCTTCCCGCCCACTTCCCGTCCTGCCTTTGCCCGTCCATGTCCCTCCTCCGCCTGCCCACTCCCCGACCCCGCCCATTCCCATCCAACTTGCATCCCCCTTCCTGGCAGCAGGTAAGAGAACGGCTGGGGAGGAGGGTTTTTTTCATTAGCTATAGAGGAAGCAGACCCCACAGTCCGGCCTCCGTGTGACTGCGGGGTCTGCTTCCTCTATAGTAGGCCTGGACTAGCAATCTGTGGGTTCTGGCAAATGCCAGAGGGGCTGCTATAAAGTGCCATAGAAAGTCATTATTTAGTGGGCTGGTGGGGGCTGTTTGGGCTTCTGTGTGAGCTGATTGGGCCTTTGTGTACCTGAAATGCCAGGGCCTATTTTAATTCTCAGTCCAGACCTGCTCTATAGTTACACCACTGAAGAGATGCCATAACCCTGAGACAGCATAGGTCTTCCCCTCTATTGTGCACAATTCAAATTTAATATGCAAGTGTATAGAGATTAAAGTACAATGTAATTCTCCTACCGCACACCTGTAGTTCACCAATCCTGCAAGCTGGTGGTGCGTTCCTTCCGTTGACCCGGCCAGGTCCCTTAGCAACCAACGTGTAAAAGAAACGGATCCGCACACACACCGATTAGTGCAGTCGGGGATTATCCCCTTTTATTCAGCCACCAAACATCGGATAATCCCCGACTGCACTAATCGGTGTGTGTGCGGATCCGTTTCTTTTACACGTTAGAGATTAAAGTACAGCATTTTTTGATAAGAAAAAAAAAATCATAGTGAAAAATAAACTTTTTTTTATTGATGGATAAGTTCCTTGCCAGTATGTCCTGAGCAGGTAAGAAGCAGCTTCCAATAATAAAAGTATTGTAACATGTTACATTCATGAAAAGAGTGATAATGCAGTTATATTCATATACTGGCTTGAAGAGGTAAAAAGAAAGTAACATATTGTCCATGTTTATGTCTCCCTTAGCTTGTTTGGGAATTTGGCATACCGTTTTTTGAGACAAGTGCAAAAGAAAATATGAATATTAAAAAGGCATTTATAACACTGGCTGAAGCTTTATATGCAAAGGTAGGTATGAAATCATCAGACTGACTGTGAAATAATAAGTCTGAACTCTATAACCTGACATTATATCACTGTTATGTTTTTCCTTTGGGAAACCAATTATTGACAGTGCTTCCAAAGCGCCTGCAGGGTTCCATTGGAGATTTATTAATAGATGTAGATATTTCGCTCTGACACTAGGTTCTATAACTAGATACAGGATAACTGCATTTTGCCCATCAAATGCACTTCAGTATATTGCCAACTTAAAGAACATACAGCGGTGCTGAGACCTGGTTTGAATCCAGAGTTAAGTTATCAGCTCATGATGCTTAGGTCAATGTTTAAAGGAAAAAGGAGGATCAGACAAAGTTCACTGTGTTTTTGGGGCAACAGTGGGTGTAATGCTGGTAGGGATGGACCGAATCCAGGATTCGGTTCGGGATTCAGCCTTCTTCAGCAGGATTCGGCAGAATCCTTATGCCTGGCCGAACTGAATCAGATTCCTAATTTGCATATGCAAATTAGGGGCGGGGAGGGAAATTGCTTGACGTTTTGTCACAAAACAAAGAAGTATGCAAATATGCAAATTAGGATTTGATTCAGTATTCTGCCAAATCTTTCGCGAAAGGATTCAGGGGTTCGGCCAATCCAAAATAGTGGATTCTGTGCATCCCTAAATGCTGGCCATAGATGGGATGATATACTTACAAAAAGCCTTAGATTTTTTTCTTGGTTTAAACTGACTGATTATATTCTGTAGTGTATCAAACCTGCTTTTGGGATTTGGTTGGCAAATAAGCAAAACATTCCTCACCAACCAAGTAATATCTCACAATGGTAACTGAAAGATCAGTAGGCCACAGCCCAGGAAATACAACTCAGGGAGGCATATAATTTATATTGTTTACATTAGTGGCCACAATGCTAGGCTTGTTAATGTATAAACACATGCAATTACAATACATATATGTATAATAAAACAATATGGATATAATAGTATTATAGAATGGCAACACTGTGTATAATCATCACTAGTTCATGAACATTACTTATATTAACTCTTTTGTTTCTCATCAAAGGAACAATAACACCAAAAAATGAAATTGTAGCAAAGTAATAAATATAGTGGACTGCTACTTTGCACTGGTAAAAATCGTGTATATTTTTCAGAAAGACTAGTATAGTTTGTATAAATAAGCTGTTGTGTAGCCATGGGGGCAGCCATTCAAGCTGGCAAAAAGGAGAAAACATAGCACAAAACAGATAGACAATGTCCAGTACAATGGTGTCTTATCTGTTATGCGCTATGTAACCTGTGTCTTTTCTCCTTTTTTCCAGCTTGAGTGGCTGCCCCCATGGCTACACAACAGCTTGTTTATATAAACTATAGTTGTTTTTCTGAAGCAAACATATAACTTTTACCAGTGCAGAGTAACAGTACATTATATAACTACTTTGATATACTTTCAGTTTTTGGTGTTACTCTTCCTTAAATATGTAACACAACATATATTGCATTATAATAATGTCTTGTTTGTTTTTCAGAGAGGATCTTTATTAGTTAATCACAATGTAGTCAATTTGCAAGACGTGATGAAACAGAATTCCTGCGTGACGGGTAGCTGAGGCTGATCCAGGACTGGATTAAATTATGTTTGTACAGGATATATGGACCAGTATTATGAGTGTTGGATTTCTGTTTAAGAAGCCTGATCCTATTAATCATTTATTTAAATGATTTTTAGAACATTTAGAACTATCCGTACATTACATTATTATAATATTATTATTATTAATTATGTTTTTACAATATTTTAAACTAGACTTATCCATGTGATATACAGTAGAACACCCATTTTACGTTTTTCAGAGGACCAGAAAAAAAATGATGTCAAATCCAGGAAAATGTAAAATCAGAGAAACGTTTTATGCATAATCAGGGCTGGAACTAGGGGTAGGCAGAGTAGGGACGTGCTTAGGACACAAAAGCTAGGGGGGCGCCAGGCACATGCCTTCTCTGACACCTACCCTATTTCCGGTCGCCTCTCTCCAAAAGCTTCTTCTATCTTCTATTTGGCCCGTAGCTGTGCTTCCGCGCATGCACGCTAAAAT
Source organism: Xenopus laevis (assembly GCF_017654675.1). Taxonomy (NCBI): domain Eukaryota; kingdom Metazoa; phylum Chordata; class Amphibia; order Anura; family Pipidae; genus Xenopus; species Xenopus laevis. Next base: position 97,698,373 of record NC_054382.1, on the reverse strand, counting down.
CGATTGGCACATACGTGAGCGAACGGCAAAAGGTGCATACGCGCGTGAGAGTGTTGGTTCACGCATGCGCACAAAAGTGGGAGTTTGCGCATGCGCACCGCCAGGAAGTGGCAGTTTACGCAAGCATGCGGCTAGCAGGTGCCGGACCGGGCAGGTTGCCTAGGGTGCCTGGCCGACATGGCCCGGCCCTGTGCATAATATATAGGTGGGACCGCAAAACAACAATGTAAAATTAGGGAAAACTTAAAATCAGGGGTTGTCAAATGAGGGTTCTACTGTAGTAAATTATTCCGCTTTGAACTACAAATCTTATGAATTATGATTACAAATACAGCATGTTACCTCTTAATGCCCCATTGTACTATTTTGTACCAATTAATCCATAGTTATGTTTCATTCATACAGCCTCCAAAAATAGTTTTGTGTTGTATTCAATTAATCGATCAGTGCACTGAACACCAAAGGAAATGTCTCTGGTCTAGAATGAGCTTTGGGAACAATGTTATGACTCCCCCCCCCCAAATCTACCAAACATTCAGTAATCTAAGTATGGGTAGAGCGTTAGCCCTGAAGATTACATGTAGGTTTCCACTGCACAATGCTGGTTTCAGTGCAACAGATCTGCCATTCTGTGTGTATGAGGCTTTATTGCTACAAACATACCTACTGGAGAAGATGCGCCAGACTAACGACTAACTATTAGGGTTACTTACATTATTACAAAATAAAAAACAAAACAAATAACACAGAGAAAAGTTATTCTATTATTTATAAAAAAAATACATGTAGTATGGCTGTTAATGTAGGAGATACAATAGATTGTATGGCCACCTTTAATTGTACAGGTATGGAACCTGTTATCCAGAATGCTCGGGACCTAGTACTACTAGAATCTTATAATAAAACCAATAGGCTGGTTTTACTTCAAGTAAGGATTAATTATATCTTAGTTGGGACCAAGTACAAGCTACTGTTTTATTATTACAGAGAAAAAGGTAATCATTTTTAAAAGATGCGATTATCTGGATAAACTGAAGTCTATTGGAGGCAGCCTCAGTATTCAGAGCTTTCTGCATAACAGGTTTCCGGATAATGGATTGCATAACTGTATCAGATTTGAATCAGTCAGGATAGTCCAGCATCACCAAATTGAACCATTGTACTGTTGGGAAATCTTTTTGGACGATTGGTCCATTATAGTATATAGTACTCAGATTTGGTCACAAGGCCCCTGTATAGCTGTATAGTTGAATCTGACCAGTTTAGACTACCACATTTATGGGTCAGAGTACAAAACACAGTTGGGTCGCAAACATTCACATATTAGTGGTGATATTGCTGTACTTTCCCATATCATTTTATAATTTCATTTTTAAGGCATATAATCAGGGCTTGGTCACTCTGGCTATCACCCACATTATTCAGATTGATATCAGGCAGCTGCTTCTTATGAAGATATACCTTTTAATAAAGTTATGCAATAAATGTTTTAATAATAACACTGTGTAATATATGTGTCTGTATGCACAGACCGGAATCTGTATTCCTTACCAAGAATGACCAAATGTGCTGAATTTCTAATTATATGCCCTGTATTTATAATCTTTTAAATTCTGTTATAAAATCTGGCCAGTTCTGCATTAAAACATTAGCTTATTCCCTGATCTGAGCCTGGCCTTTGGCTGCAGAGAACATTTCTGTCTTTATGTTGTGTTTATTAGTACACTATGTCAGGACTGAGTGATGTTGCTGCTTATCTAAACAGAGATGTTAGACCTCTTGGGCAGGCGCCACATCAGGCTGGTAACACTGGCACCTAGACTGGCATTTTTCAGACCTCTGCAGACAATGTGAGTGTTTTAACCTTTCCTTGCTGGAAGGTCAGTGATAAATCTTCCTGTAGTTCAGCTTTGGCCATGGTTTATTTGAAGCCATAATTTCATTTATATTTTACCTGAAACATGTGTGTTATATATTAAACATCATGTTAACAATAGTAATGGTCTGGATACAGAAAGCTATGCAATAATTTACCCAGACTTGGAACTTTGAATTACAAGGCCTCATAACATCTCGCCAAGTCTATTAATAGATTAAGTTTGTATGATATGATAAAGTTCCCAAATACAGTATTTAAAGCAGTTACATTTATTAACCCAGCTGAGCTTTACAGTGTCTGCTGGCAGTGCTCCAGTTAGTGCTGTATTTAGGTCCAGTGCCACCCTAAGCACCTCTGTGCTCCCCAAGTTTGCAGAAGTGAAGTCACACGCAAATGCATAAATAAGCTACATAACCTTCACCCCCCCCCAACTTAGCCACTGAATTTACTTACAAGTCTCTGGATGTGTTATATAGGCACCTGAGGGCTGACCCTTAAAGGGAATGTAAAGGCAAAAAAAAACTTTTTTATAAGCGACTTGACTGTATGCAGTGTAATTCCCCCTTCATTTACTTGCTCTGACTGCTGTGGATAGGAAACTTCAGACAGTCCCTAAATGCTCTGCAGGGAAACAATCATACTTTCAAACAGCAGGGGAAGCTTTTTTCCCCCCTGTAGATCAGTCGGAAGACCGTGTAGAGATTCATATCCGCAGCAGTAAATGAAGGGGGAATTTCACTGCCTAAAGTCAGGTTTCTTATAAAAACTGTATAGATTTATTATTGAGGATATGTTTCTTTTTCAGTTAATAAAGTAAAAATGGGATTTTATTTTTGCCTTTACATCCTCTACATTTACATCCACTGTTTCCAACTCGGGCTGCAGGGACAAAGATCATGGAGCCAGATTTAAACAGATAGACTGGGATTCTATTTGGAGGATTATTTTGCTGCAGCCACTGGTTCATGAGAGTTGGAGAAAGTTTGTATTAAACAATACAAAAACTATAAAATCCACAATACATTACATGACAAAAAACGTTTATGGGGGGCCCTGGCGCCTTTTTTTTTTATTTATAGGGGGGGCCCTGACCATCAAGTTTTTTTTTACCAGTAGGTGGGTCCTTACCACCAATGTTTTTTTTAAAACTTTTATTGGAGGCCCTGGCACCAGTGTTTTTGTTTTATGTTTGACCCTGGCTGCCATTTTTTTTAACTTATAAGGGGCCTTGAACACCAATGGCTTTTTATAACTTGTGAGTGAGGGGGGTTTACTGTTGTAAGCGCTGATGTCTGTGTGGACTTTTACTGCAGTGTGGGGGCGGGATCTGGGGTGGGGCTTTGGGGGCCGGCTGGGGTGGGTGGGGACCAGGAGCCCAAAGAATGTTGCTGTACAGGGCCCCGTGATTTCTGATGGCAGCCCTGTCCACTACAGTATATTAGCATTTTTATAATAGCAACAGTTTCCCTGTAAGGTTATAGTATACAGCACAGGATATACACCATACTCCCCATTCTCCTGACCTGACACATGTGATGTTTAATAAATGAAAAATGGGAACAAATAAAGTCCCCAGTATTATACTCCAGACAACTCCTACTCATTTACTCATAAATCAATCTTAGCTATGGTAACCAGTGCCCCAGGGATAACATGTCAGCAGCTTAGCTCATTTCTGTAAGGGTTCTCAGGAATATCACTTCACCCGTATGCTGAGTGCTATCATGTGCATAATGGCATTTCCAGGAATTAATCAGCTGTAACTAACTGTGACATATGAATGCACCATCAGGCTTTTGGGAACATCCTCAAATGACCCTTGGATGTTAGGAACCCATTTTTCATTATAAATGCTTTGCACCAGGGACCGGTTCACCAGTATTTGTCATTTTCACTAATAAAAAAGCAGCTAAAGTGAAGTATAATCATATAGGCAGCATTATCCCTATGATGTGCTTTCCCCTAGTATATCATTGGGTTCAATAATGGCACTAACAGCTCAACATTGTATTTGTAGTTCAAGAACCATCCTGAAAGTTGATCTTAGTCACTAATGCATGGTTTAGTAATTGCTTGAGCCCTGTAACCTTGCCACAGTATCCATGCTGATGGACTGAATGGCAAATCTACAAGGCACAAGAATAACTGCATTCTTATCAGGCACTTTATTTAAAGCGCAAGGTAACCCCAAAATAAAGATTTTCCTAGTAAAAGAAAACATAATTGTAAACGACTTACCAATATACATTTATTACAAATTGTGTTTTTTTCAGTTATTTGTATGCAGTATGTATTGCTATTGGAAGCCGTGTTTGTCCCTTTCTATTATCTGCCTTGATTGCTCAGACTGTTGATACAATTTAAGACAAGGCAGCTGATTAACAGACCTGTCTTTGCTGGAGAACTACTGTAAGGTTTTTGCAACATTGTTTAAAATGCTAATTTCAAGCAAATAACTTACAAAGTACTAAAAAAATTTAAAAAATTAAATATTCGAAAGTAGCTTAGAATTATGTTTTCTTTTATTACCCAAATTTTTATTTTGGGTTTGACTTGCCCTTTAAAAGACAAGAAAAGTTGGATTTGCCAATGTTAAGCACCGCCCAGTCAGTCTAAGGGGCCGATTCACTGACTTCGAGTGAAGGATTCGAAGTAAAAAAAGTGTTTTTTGGGCTACTTCGACTGGGCTACTTCGACTACGACTTCGAATCGAAGGATTCTAACTAAAAATTGGTCGCCTATTCGACCATTCGATAGTCGAAGTACTGTCTCTTTAAGAAAAAACTTTGACCCCCTAGTTCGCCATCTAAAACCTACCGAACTCAATATTAGCCTATGGGGAAGGTCCCCATAGGCTTGCCTAAATTTTTTTGGTCGAAGGATAATCCTTCAATCGTTGGATTTAAATCCTTTGAACGATTATTCCTTCGATCGAATGATCAAACTATTTGCGCTACAATCCTTCGACTTCGATATTCGAAGTCGAAGGATTTTAATTCCCAGTCGAATATCGAGGGTTAATTAATCCTCGATATTCGACCCTTGGTGAATCGGCCCCTAACTGTTATGTTTTTTTACTGGGCCAGTGCTCCTTTTAGGGTAGTTTCCCACTCTCTTTTACATAGTCTTACACCCCTGTTTTACTTACCTTTCCCTGGTGTCCCCTGAATATAAGACGTACAGTCAATTCTAAAAATATTACTTTACTGCACATGCGCAAAGCCAAGCTGGGGACACTTGGGAATAAGTTAAGACTTAGGTAAGGTTTTCCTGGGCCGGTGCAGCTTTTCCTGAATGGATCATCGATCTAGGGAAAAAAATGTGATGATTGAAGTCGGGGGCTAACTTTTTGTTTCCAGTGAATGTGTCTTTCCTAATATTTTTTCTAATGCTTTTCTAACAGGCAGGCAAGGATCATGGGAACAATCTACATTAGACAACACAGAGGATCACATCTCCTTCATTGTGTGTCATTATGTATGATAGAGTGCCTCGTAGTTTTAGATACTCAAACTCAATATTCATTTTGCCCCAAAAGAAACAAAGATGGAATGGGCTTGCAACTAAAAATCATACTTAAAGGCCTTATGCCTGTTGCCTTTATAAGAAACAGAAATCCATGCAACTAGACACAAACAGAAAGTGAGCTGTTATCACACCTGTTTATAGCAGCATAGCTTTTATAGCAACCCTGTAATGCTGCAAAACATTTTAATTACAGCCTTTCCCAGAGATACACTCCCCTATGTCAGCTGAATTACAACCAGTAATATGTATTGTATAACCCTGGATAACAAGTTGCTTTCAGTGTATTTAACTGGCCCCAGTTGTTTGGTAGAGCAATTGATCAAGGTGACCCCCACCTGTCTGCAGAGTGATCCCAGTGATCAGTAAGATAGTCGTATGCAGGTTTACTCAAAACCCATGGTGACCTGTTTGTTGGCCACCGATTGGGCGGTTTTGGGTTGAAATTTGGCCAACCATTGTGGGTTCAGGTGCGGGTCAGAAAGGGGAAATACAATATTGCACTGCTGCTAAAGATTCCCTTTCTTGGAACTAGAGGTGCGCACAGAAGTAGTGTTCAGAGTAAGAAGACATGGGTACGGGCCGGGTGTGCGTCCTTCAGTGGCAACATTTTGTGAATTGTACCTGACCTGCACATCAGTACAGTAACCCTACTTAACCTGATTAGTAGAGATGGGCGACTAAATTTGCCAGGTGCTAATTCACCGCGAATTTCAACTTTTCGCAGCTGCAGCGAAAAATCTGCCATGCTGAAAAAAATTTGGGTGCATGTCAGAATAGTTGCGCACATAAACATTGTCACGTGTCAAAATTATTCTGACGCCCATTGACTTTAATGCATTTGGCCACAATAGGTGCGCGTATAACAATTGTCACAGGCGTCAAAATTGACACGCGTCAAATTAATTTTGACGCCCATTGACTTCAAATCGTTTTGCAAATTTTTCACAGTTTATTAATTTTTTGGGAAATTCGCAAATTGGACAAATTCGCCCATCACTACTGATTAGCAATAGCATAGGGCAACTACTTAAGGAAAATTTTGTTTATTTCCCAGAATTCCTGCTTCCCAGTGCTCAGTTCATTACTATAACAAACACAAGGCCATAGGCTGAGTGCATTTAATCAGCCACCAGCGCTTCAGAACACACAGAAAATACAGTAAGGATTTATGTACTCTGCTAAAATCATGGAAATTACAGTTGTCAATTGTTCCCTTATTGTCTGTTTGGCATATTTATTAAGGACACTGCTGCTGCCTATTCATATCCAAGCTGTGTGCTTGGGCACTAGAACACAAATTATGACAACAATGCCCTTAATCTACAGAAAAATGTATTTGCAAACACATAATAAATCTCATGATTGTACTAAATTATGTGGAAAGCTTGACATGTGGCCTTTCCCCGGTAATGGGCCTTCCATAATTCCATAAGGTTGATTAAAACATAAAAACAACAAAAACAAAACATTGTTTTGGTATCAACATTAAATTACTCACACTTACATCAAGGTCAAGCAGCATCTTATTATTACACAGAGAAGCCAGTCAGAACTGAAGAGCTTTCTGGTTAATTGGATTCTGAATAACAGATCTCATACCTGTCATTGTTCAGACCAGCCTATCATTGTACCCCCTGGGGGGAACTTTGTCTACTGCTAACTTGCTTCACGTGCAGAAAAATTAGACAATTTGAATGTGATGTGATGCCTATGATAAATATTTGCTACATTTGAATACAGTTCTAGAATCTGTTATTTATCAGAATGCTTGTGACTTTAGGTCTTTCTGTAATTTGGATTACAATACCAAAGATGTACTTAAACAATTGTAAGTACTGTAAGTACCATTAAGCACACGCATGGTCTTATTACTATAACAGTGAATCAGGAAGAATTATGTTTATTTAAATCATAGTGGGAATTAGCACCACTGTTTTTTGAAGCGTTCTGGATAAAGGGTTGCCTGTTATATATCCAACATATATCAGCTAGAATCGAAATTGCCGGCAGAATGGCACTCGGATAGCTCAGAGTGCCATCCCGCTGGTGATTTAGATTTTAGCTGACGGAAAGACTTTTCGGGGAGACTATCTGATATCTGGTGTAAAATGAGGATCAGGGCTGGAACTAGGGGTAGGGCAAAAGAGGAGCCTTGGGTGTAACTGGGGGTGTCGCAAATAGAGGATGAGTAAGCAGAGAGCTTCAGTGGTAGAGGCAGAAGCAGGGGGCAAGATGTTGTTTCACAGTGTAAACCAATCACCCAGAGTGGTCAATTGCAGGGGATGCTTAGCTTTGATAGAGATGCTTAACGCCTTGCATCCCCTACAATTATTAGTAACTAATTCTGATTGCATTCCGTATTAATATAAGCTATATGCACTGCGTGTGTGTGGTTAGTTTGGGGGTCCTTGCTGAAGTTGATATACTAACACTGGGTGTGTGTGGTGTAGTTAGTTTGGGGTCCTTGCTGAGGTTGATATACTAACACTGGGTGTATGTGTGTGGTGTAGTTAGTTTGGGGGTCCTTGCTGAGGTTGATATAGTAACACTGGGTGTGTGTAGTTTGTAGGGATGCACCGAATCCAGGATTCGGTTCGGGATTCGGCCAGGATTCGGCCTTTTTCAGCAGGATTCGGATTCGGCCGAATCCTTCTGTCCGGCCGAACCGAATCCGAACTAACAGGGACTAAACCGGCCTGGAAGGGGAAAAGCTTCCTGCTATCCAGCATGGGAATGAGACGTTACGCACAGGCACATGTCTAGCGCTGCAGCGGCCCCGTGTGGCTGAGCTGAGTTAGCGCAACATGTCAGTATGACATATGCAAATTAGGGGCGGGGAAGGAAATTGCGTGACTTTTTGTCAGAAAACAAGGAAGTAAAAAATGTTTTCCCCTTCCCACCCCTAATTGCATATGCAAATTAGGGTTCGGATTCGGTTTGGTATTCGGCCGAATCCTTCGTGAAGGATTCGGGGGTTCGGCCGAATCCAAAAAAGTGGATTCGGTGCATCCCTAGTAGTTTGTTTGGGGGTTCTTGCTGAGGTTGATATAGTAACACTGGGTGTGTGTGTGTAGTTTGTTTGGGGGTTCTTGCTGAGGTTGATAAAATTACACTGTGTGTGTAGTTAGTTTGGGGGTCTTTGCTGAGGTTGATATACTAACACTGTGTGCAGCGGCGTAACTACAGCTAACCGGGCCCCCCTGCAAAAAATCTTCAGGGGCCCCGGCTTAGCTGCACGCACGTTCACCTGCATACACGCATCCGCTGACCTTCAGCGCTCGCACATCTCCTGTCCCGTCGGAAAGCCTCAGATCCGCCCCGCCGCTAAATTACTTCTGGCAAGCGGCAATCTTGGTCGCCGCACACAGTTTCAGTTCAGCAGACCCCTTGGTCCGGGCCCCTCTGTCCCCCGGGCCCCCCCGCAACCGCGGGGTCTGCTGTATTATAGTTACGCCACTGACTGTGTGCTTGTATGTGTGTGTGTAGTTTGTTTGGGTGTTCTTGCTAAGGTTGATATAGTAACAGTGTGTGTGTGTTTGTGTGTGTGCGTGTGTAGTAAGTTTGGGGGTCCTTGCTAAGGTTGATATACTAACACTGGGTGTGTGTGGTGTAGTTAGTTTGGGGGTCCTTGCTGAGGTTGATATAGTAACACTGTGTGTGTGCGCACTAGTGTAAAGCAGTACCTCCTCAGAACCAATCAGAGTGGCTTATTTCACTATACTAGTCACAGTAAAGGAAACAAATCTAACTGCAGGTCCCTATGGGTTACTGTACATTTTGCCTGTTATTACAGATCTGGCTACATCACGTCCTTGAGGAAAGTATTATTCAACATATGACATGAGCATTATTATAAGTAAGTAAACCTGGGACTGCGGAAACAAGCTCCAATAATGAGCAAGCCTTCATTAAATGTTGGGTAAGAGGAGAAGGTTTGTAGTGAGCTAATGGCGGGCCCAATCACAGCCATGGGGTTTCACATTGGCTTCTCCCTATCATACTGACATGTTGCGCTAACTCAGCTCAGCCACACGGGGCCGCTGCAGCGCTAGACATGTGCCTGTGCGTAACGTCTCATTCCCATGCTGGATAGCAGGAAGCTTTTCCCCTTCCAGGCCGGTTTAGTCCGAGGAGGCGGGGTTTCCCGGGGCTGCGCAGGCGTCTCGTACACCCTGTTGATTAGTCAGAGGAGTAAGTGCTGCTATGGCGTTTCATAGTGTCGGCAGCAGTCAGGCAGTAAGAGTAGCGAGAGACACGCGAGGAGAAGGGAGAGAGACAAGGGCCACAGCGAGCAGCGTTCTTCTGCTTCTATCCGAGCCTTTCCGTGCGGCGGCCCTGGCTTAGGCACAACTGACCATGAGTCGTGGGGAGCGCAGCCTGCACCAGGGAACAAGCCACACACTGGGCTGAACTACTTACTGGCGCTACCCGGGGGCACCCGAACACTGCAGCCCCTCCCCCCTAGAAAGGATGGAGCTCCCCGTCCCCTCTCTGAAGGATGTCAAGTGGAGCTCGGCCTCCTTCCCTCTGGACCTGCTCGTGAGCTCCTATCGGCTGCCCCAGCTTGTCCGGGTGGACTGCGGTAAGTTACTGGGCTCGCAGCACTCTCCTCTCTTACCGGAAATGGGGCACGGGCTGTTGGCATAGTCAATGTTAACAGGGATCTGGCAGAGGCCATTGCAGTAGGGACTGAGCTCAGGAGGGCACTGGCACTGAGTGAGGGCAGAGAAAGAATGGCAGTCAGTGAGGGCA